>NC_048301.1:137521549-137723154 GCF_013100865.1 Trachemys scripta elegans | reverse complement strand
CACCCCAGCGTCCTGCCCGAGCCTGATGAATGTGAATGGGGGGAGGGAGGATGGAGTGCATTGGCCTCAGAGAAAGGGCGGGGCAGTGGCAGGGCCTTGGGGAAAGGGCAGGGCTAGGGTGTTCGGTTTTGTGAGATTAGAAAGTTGGCAACTCTAACACATGCCATGCTAGGCCCAGAGCTCAGCTTTGCAAAAGAACTTTGCAGCTCCTATTTAGCTGGCTTTCTCCCTTTTCTCTTCCACTATCCCTGCTTTCTCCATCACCAAATTAATGGCCAGGAGAGCTCAGCATGCTGGATGCGCGCTGGGCCCTGTGGGCTTTGGAGAATCTGGCCTTTATTCAGGTACCTAGTGGGGAGATGATCTCTGTGGAAAATCCAGCCTCAGTTGTGGACACTGAGCATTTGAAAAATCTGATCCGGAGCTCTTTGGAAAATCTAGCTTGGCTTTTTCCCAGCGGAAAGAGAGCCCAGCTCCTACATCAGCAACGGAGCAGCTGTGTTTGCAGAAAGCCAGCAACACATGCAGGTACCAGCCCTAGGGAATGGGAGCTTTCTGTAAACACGGACTGCAGGTAACTGTGCGCCTTGGCTACAGATTCACTGCAACCATTAGCAAGGGTGACAGGTTTCAGAGTGGTAGTCGTGTTAGTCGGTATCAGCAAAAACAACAAGGAGTCCTTGTAGCACCTTAGAGACTAACAAATTTATTTGGGCATAAGCTTTCATGGGCTAAAACCCACTTCATCAGATGCATGAAGTGAAAAATACAGGAGCAGGTGTAAATACAGTCCTTGCCTACAGGCAGCCCCCCAACCTGAAGCAAATACTCAACAGCAACTACACACCACACCACAGAAACACTAACCCAGGAACCAACCCCTGCTACAAACCGCAGTGCTAACTCTGTCCACATATCTATTTAAGGGACACCATCATAGGACCTAACCACATCAGCCACACCATCTGAGGCTCGTTCACCTGCACATCTACCAATGTGATATATGCCATCATGTGCCAGCAATGCCCCTCTGCCATGTACATTGGCCAAACTGGACAGTCTCTACGCAAAAGAATAAATGGACACAAATCTGACATCAGTAGGAAAGCACTTCAATCTCCCTGGTTACTCAATAACAGACTTAAAAGTGGCAATTCTTCAACAAAAAACAACTTCAAAAATAGACTCCAACGTGAAGCTGCAGAATTGGAATTCATTTGCAAACTGGACACCATCAGATTAGGCCTGAATAAAGACTGGGAGTGGTTGGGTCATTACAAAACCTAAACTTAATTTCCCCAATACTAATTTCTCCCTACTGTTACTCACACCTTTTTGTCAACTGATACAAAATGCCGCAGCGTCTCCTCAGCAACACAGGCTACCACACGCACCTCCAACCTGGCCTCCGCTCGCTCTGCCGGCATCGCAGAGAACAGCAGACAAGGTCAAGGGCTCAGTCCTTCAAGGGAGATCCTGGGCCTGTGGTATGTATGAGAGGCTAGAGCCCACAACTCCAGGGTACAAACCTTGGCCACCAGCTCTGCTCCGCTGGTCAGCGAACTCGCCACAATCAGAGCAAAACTTGGCTGGGTGGGAGCCAGTGCTTTCGAGGGCTGTCCCCAAACTGTGGAATGAGCTTCCCCGGGAGCCAGCCCAGCTCCCACTCCTAGTGCACGGCACCTTTCTTTGACCTGCCTTCTCTACCACAAACACAGAGCAACGCATGTGTGTGTCCGTGTGTGTGTGTCCGTGTGTGTTTGTCCATGTGCATCCATATTCTAAAAACATTCCCCAGCCCCCCAGGCACTCCCCATCACACATCTCTCCACCTGGGACGAGGAGCAGAGGACAGACAGGTGGCAGAGGTCAGTCATGCGTCATACATGGCTGGAAGGCACTCAGATACATGGTGATGAGCTCAGTACTAGAACACAGACAGAACAGACCAGGAAGAGTAACAAGAAGAGTTTCTTCAGGTATGTTAGCAACAAGAAGAAAGTCAAGGAAAGTGTGAGCCCCTTACTGAATGAGGGAGGCAACTTAGTGACAGAGGATGTGGAAAAAGCTAATGTACTCAATGCTTTTTTTGCCTCTGTCTTCACAAACAAGGTCAGCTCCCAGACTACTGCACTGGGCAGCACAGTATGGGGAGGTGACCAGCCTTCTGTGGAGAAAGAAGTGGTTCAGGACTATTTAGAAAAACTGGACGAGCACAAGTCCATGGGGCCGGATGCGCTGCATCTGAGGGTGCTAAAGGAGTTGGCAGATATGATTGCAGAGCCATTGGCCACTATCTTTGAAAACTCATGGCGATCGGGGGAGGTCCTGGATGACTGGAAAAAGGCTAATGAAGTGCCCATCTTTAAAAAAGGGAAGAAGGAGGATCCGGGGAACTACAGGCCAGTCAGCCTCACCTCAGTCCCTGGAAAAATCATGGAGCAGGTCCTCAGGGAATCAATTCTGAAGCACTTAGAGGAGAGGAAAGTGATCAGGAACAGTCAGCATGGGTTCATCAAGGGCAAGTCATGCCTGACTAACCTAATTGCCTTCTATGAGGAGATAACTTGCTCTGTGGATGAGGGGAAAACAGTGGATGTGTTATTCCTTGACTTTAGCAAAGCTTTTGATACAGTCTCCCACAGTATTCTTGCCAGCAAGTGGAAGAAGTATGGGCTGGATGAATGGACTATAATGTGGATAGAAAGCTGGCTAGATCGTCGGGCTCAACGGGTAGTGATCAGTGGCTCCATGTCTAGTTGGCAGCTGGTATCAAGCGGAGTGCCCCAAGGGTCGGTCCTGGGGACGGTTTTGTTCAAAATCTTCATTAATGATCTGGAGGATGGCATGGGTTGCACTCTCAGCAAGTTTGCAGATGACACTAAACTGGGAGGAGTGGTAAATACGCTAGAGGGTAGGGATAGGATACAGAGGGACCTAGACAAATTAGAGGATTGGACCAAAAGAAACCTGATGAGGTTCAACAAGGACAAGTGCAGAGTCCTGCACTTAGGACGGAAGAATCCCATTCACTGTTACAGACTAGGGACCGACTGGCTAGGAAGCAGTTCTGCAGAAAAGGACCTAGGGGTTACAGTGGACGAGAAGCTAGATATGAGTCAACAGTGTGCCCTTGTTGCCAAGAAGGCTAACGGCATTTTGGGCTGTATAAGTAGGGGCATTGGCAGCAGGTTGAGGGATGTGATCATTCCCCTCTATTCGACATTGGTGAGGCCTCATCTGGAGAACTGTGTCCAGTTTTGGGCCCCACACTACAAGAAGGATGTGGAAAAATTGGAAAGAGTCCAGCAGAGGGCAACAAAAATGATTAGGGGTCTGGAGCACATGACTTATAAGGAGAGGCTGAGGGAATTGGGATTGTTTAGTCTGAAGAAGAGAAGAATGAGGTGGGATTTGATAGCTGCTTTCAACTACCTGAAAGGGGGTTCCAAAGAGGATGGATCTGGACTGTTCTCCAGATGACAGAACAAGGAGCAATGGTCTCAAGTTGTAGTGGGGGAGGTTTAGGTTGGATATTAGGAAAACTTTTTCACCAGGAGGGTGGTGAAGCACTGGAATGGGTTACCTAGGGAGGATGTGGAATGTCCTTCCTTAGAGGTTTTTAAGGTCAGACTTGACAAAGCCCTGGCTGGGATTATTTAATTGGGAATTGGTCGTGCTTTGAGCAGGGGGTTGGACTAGATGACCTCCTGAGGTCCCTTCCAACCCTGATAGTCTATGATTCTATTATTCTAAGAGCAAAGGGGATGTGAGAGAGAACTGGAGTGAGACCCACTGTGATCCAAGCACAGAGGCAGCATAGAGGGGCAGAGTGTGCCACTGGATTGGCCAGTAGCATGTGGGCTGGGAAGCTGTATAGCTGGCTGGGGTGGGAAAGGGCCCAGAGCTGCAGATGGCAAAGCAGCCCATGCTACCTGGCTGGAGCAAAGGACATGCTCCACCCACATATCCTCTGCCTCCCCTGTTCCCCACCCGCAGATACTTAGGGGGCGATGCCCTCCCACATGCACGCTGCCCCCAGGGGCACTGGTGCACATCCCGGCACAGCACTGTAATACACATGGATGCAGCAGCCCCCCAGTAGTGCAGCAGGCTGGTTGGGAGCATGGGACTCAGAGAGGAACAAGGCCCCCTCATGCAGGGTGGCTGGCTCAAGGGAGTTGGGGCCTTTCCCTGCTAGGGCGCTGGTTCCATCTGATGGCTGTTTGGGGGGAGTCTCAGTCCAGTTCCTGGCTGTCAGGGCCCCTCGTTGGCAGCCTGAGGGCCATGGAGACTGTGCTCTCGTACCCCTCGGGGGTGGGGGTCTGTGACAGAGTGCTGGCAGGAGCACCCTGGTCACTGAGGCAGTTCTGTCGCAGAGAAGATGACAGGATTAATTGGAATGAATTAAGCTGAAATGGAGGCGATTGGTGAGGTCATTAGTGCCATTTGGGGAGGATCTATACTGGGCAGCAAGAGGACGTATAGGGGAGAGCCCAGAGGTGAGCTGGGCATGGCAGATAAAGTTGGGGGGAGGGCTGCACTGTGTTCTGCAGTGAGTGGACTCTCAAAGTGCCCATGAGTAAAAGACATGGACTCTGCATGTTGTGAATAAGAGCCCAGGAAAAGGAGCCAGGCAGTGTGGCACAGCACAGTCATAGAATATCAGGGTTGGAAGGGACCTCAGAGGTCATCTAGTCCAACCCCCTGCTCAAAGCAGGACTAATCCCCAGACTGAAATTTGCCCTAGATCCCTAAATGCCCCCTAAATAATCCCATTGGAGAAAGCCAATGCTCAAACCACTGAGCTATCCCTCCACCCAGTCCTCCCTCTACTGGGGTTAACTATTCTCTGGGGCTGCTGGTCAGTTCTCCCCCACACCCCAACACACCTGCCCCTTCCCCTGATCTACCAGCCCAGGCCAGCACGAAACCATCAGCTCTGATCCCAGTGCAATCTGCTCCCTGCAGTCAGGATGTCAGCACAGCTACACCCCCGGTGGGCCCAGGCTCCTGCTGCGCCCTCACAGCACGTGGCTGGGGACCTGTCATGCATGACAGGGCTGTGCCCTGCACAGATGGAGACCCCTCTGGATGTCAGTTGCTCAGTAAACACCCAGCGGCTGGCTCATGCAGGGGACATGTCATCTGCTGACCCTGTGCAAACTGCTGTGAGCCTGGAGCTGTCGCAAGAGTGCCCCCTGCAGGCTCTGCAGCACAGAGCAACTCAGCCAAAGAGGCGTAGCCCCATAAGTGCCAGGACTGGGGGATGTCCCACTAAAGCAGGGCTGCTGGGGTGTTTGATAGCATTGTGTCCCCGAGGGAAGGATCTGGTTCCTGCCCTCTGGCCCTGGGAGAAGCAGTCACAGCAGAGCGTGTCTGCTATGGGATTTCTGCAGTTGCTATGCCTGTTCACCCTCTGCCAGGCAGCCGGATCTAATGCTGATCACCCTCAGACTGTAGCTGTCTCCTTTCCCCCGCAGCCCTGAGGCTGGAGGCTTGAACAGAGGAGCTGGGCTTTTTTTGGCTTTTGATGGCACAAGCGTCAGTGAGCAGCTCCTGCTTTCCAGCTGCGGGAGCCAGGAGCTGTCAGCTAAGCAGTGCCAGTAGGGCACAGCGCGCTTGGTGCTGTACCTCCTGTGGTTAGCAATCAGTCACTGACATGGACGCCAGGTTTGTATAATTTTTGGTGGTGCCCAGAATGGGTCCAAGCAGAGTCGTTCCATCCATAGGACGGATTGGGGCAACCGCCCCGGGCCCCATGCTTAGGGGGGCCCCACACTTCAGGGGGACCCAGGGTCTAGGGTGGCCTAGGGGGTTAGCGGGAGGCCTGGTGCCAGCAGCAGCGCGCGATTAGGCCCCAGCCTGTCCCACTCTGTCAAGGCTGCTTCCCCACTCTGAACTTTAGGGTACAAATGTGGGGGCCTGCATGAAAACTTCTAAGCTTAACTACCAGCTTAGATCTGGTCCGCTGCCACCATTCCCAAGTGGAGTCCCTTCCCTGGGAAGCCTTGAAAACTTTTCACCAATTCCCTGGTGAATACAGATCCAAACCCCTTGGATCTTAAAGCAGGGAGAAATGAACCATCCCCCCTCCTTCCTTTCACCAACTCCTGGTGAATACAGTTCCAATCCCCTTGGATCTTAAAACAAGGAAAAAAGCAATCAGGTTCTCAAAAAGAAGGCTTTTAATTAAAGAAAAAGGTAAAAATCATCTCTGTAAAATCAGTATGGAAAATAACTTTACAGGGTAATCAAACTTAAAGAGCTCAGAGGACTCCCCTCTAGTCTTAGGTTCAAAGTATAGCAAACAAAGATAAACACTTTAGTAAAAGGTACATTTACAAGTTGAGAAAACAAAGGAAAACTAACACGCCTTGCCTGGCTATTTACTTACAAGTTTGAAATAGGAGAGACTTGTTTAGAAAGATGTGGAGAACCTGGATTGATGTCTGGTCCCCCTCAGTCCCAAGAGCGAACGAACTCCCAAACAAAGAGCACAAACAAAAGCCTTCTCCCCCGCAAGATTTGAAAGTATCTTGTCCCCTTATTGGTCCTTTGGGTCAGATGCCAGCCAGGTTACCTGAGCTTCTTAACCCTTTACAGGGGAAAGGATTTTGGAGTCTCTGGCCAGGAGGGATTTTATAGTACTGTACACAGGACAGCTGTTACCCTTCCCTTTATATTTATGACACACTCCATCCTGCCCTGCCAGCTCCCGGTGTTGCTTGGGGGAGGGGGCAAAAGCCGGAAAGAGGCAGGGCAGGGGCTTGGATGAAGGGGTGGAATGGGGGAGGGGTGGAGGTGGAGAAGGGGCGGTAGGGTGACCAGATGTCCTGATTTTATAGGGACAGTCCCGATTTTGGGGTCTTTTTCTTATATGGGCTCCTATTACCCCCCACCACCTGTCCCGATTTTTCACATTTGCTGTCTGGTCACCCTAAGGGGCGGGAAGAGGCAGGGTGGGGCCGGGTCACTCGCTGCTGCCGGCACCAGGCCCCCCGCTAGTCCCCGAGGCCACCATGGACCCTGAGTCCCCCTGAAGTGCGGGGCCCGTGGCAGTCCACCCTATGGACGGGACAGCTCTGAAAATATAAGTCCGAACATTGGGGAGCTGGGCCCACATTCCTGAATATTGGTGGAGCACGGGCACCATGGGCCCATATAACTCGCTGCCTATGCTCACTGAACTGGGCTCCAGCTTTGCCTGCAGATGGCACCGAACCTCCGCCCGTGCAGGAGGTTGGGGGGACTGGCTCTCCAAGCTGTGCTGCTCCTTGTCCATCTGTGGATCCAGGGATCCATCACCAGGGGGATGGGGATGCAGGCCACAGGGAAATATTTTGTGTCCCCACCAGCCCTGCAGATTATGCCAGCAACGTAGTGCAGCTCAGGGCTGTAGTACAGCTCTGTGCCCCCCCCCCCCCCCCCCCCGATGGGTTACTATATTACAGGGTTAATATAAGCCAAGCTCTGGCTGTTTCTCTGTGCTGACCACTCTGGCGCTCAAATGCTCTTGTGCCTCTAGCCTGGCTACAGCGGTTGGTCACTACAAGCCAGGTCATTTCCAGAGCACTTCTAGAGGAGTCTGACCCAGCATCTGGCCCAAGCTTGGGGAAAGTTCACACTCCAATCCAAAGTGTGCAGCTGCTCCTCCAACTGTGACGGCCAAAGCCAGCCCCGGCCCAGCCCGTAATGGCATTTGGATCTGAACTTTGCAGCTAGGCAGCAGCTTTAGCTCTTGCTGTGTGTATCACTGGGCAGGTAAGTTACTCTGCCCGCTGCCCACCTACAAGCCCCTGGTGCTACCGAGGCTGCTCACGAGGCTCGCACAGGCGAGGATTTACCTGCTGGCCTTCGTGCCAAGACTGCGGTAGAGTTGCAGCTACAAAGGTCACGGGCGTGAGTGGAATCTCTCCATTGACTCCAAAGGGACTTTGGGTGCAGCCCTATGGGAGTAGGGTGACCAGATGTCCCAATTTTATAGGGACAGTCCCGATTTTGGGGTCTTTTTCTCATATAGGCTCTTATTACCCCCCACCCGTCCCGATTTTTCACACTTGCTGTCTGGTCGCCCTATCTGGGAGAATCAGTTGCTCACTGACTGCTTGGGAACAGACCACAGGGTCCTAGCTCCCCCATCCGCCCCGGGGAGCTGGGCTGCAGCTCCTGGCTTACACCACAGCACAGGCGCCGACTTTCTTCTTTCTGGCAGGGTGCTCCCCCCGGCTCCACCCCAAGGCCCCACTGCCACTCTGTCCCCTCCCCCCAAGGCCCGACCCTCACCACGCCTCTTCCTGCCCCCACTCCACCTCCTCCCCTGAGGCCCCACCCTTGCCCTGCATCTTCCTGTCCCCGATCCACCCCCTTCCCGAGCGTGCCCCGCCCTCACTCCACCTCTTCCCGCCCCCACTCCACCCCTCCTCCCAGCGCCTTCCGCCCACCACCAAACAGTTGATCGGCGGGTGGCTGGTGGGTGCTGAGCACACACTATTTTTTTTCCATGGGTGCTCCGGCCCCAGAGCTCCCATGGAGTTGGTGCCTATGCACTGCATCTCCTTCCTGCTCTCCCCCAGCACTGGGAGCCGACCACAGGGCCACGTGGTGAGTCAGGCATTGCTGTTAGCTGTGCCTGTTGCAACAAAGGCCCGACGCCAATACCTGGGGTGAGCCAGAATCCAGCTCCCCATTCCCTACCTCAGTCCTGCCAGCCCCAGAGCGCCCCCAGTGAGGTGACGGTGCCAGTCGTATCAGGTGTACATTTCTAACAGTGAGAGCGATCAATCCTGAGAGCTGACCAAGGGTCATGGTGGGTTCTCCCTCACTGACCAGATGAGCTGTTTGTCTCAAAGCTCAGCTCTGGGAATGACTGGGGGCAGTTCCCTGGCCTGTGATATGCGGGAGGTTGGACGAGATGATGACATTGTTCCCTCTGGTCCTGGAATCTAGGAAACCTCTGCATCTCTCTGCAGTGACCCCTGCTGGCTAGTGCAGGGCTTCGGTCTAGACACTACGGACCCTTCTCACACAGCAGGGACAACTCTCCCAGCACAGGGCCCAGCACTGGGGGCACAGGTCGGTAGCATGAAACTGACTGAGGCAGATTCTTGTGGCTTCAACAGACTCTCCCGCAGTGTATTGGGGGGAAATCTGCCCCCAGTCCCAGAACCCCCTTGCACCCTGTGCCCCAGACGTGGCCTGCGGCCTGGTGCCCACTGAAATAAAGCGTGCCGGGGGTGCTGAAGCTGCAGTAATGCTGCCCCCCTGTGGCACAGTGCTGCACATGCAAGGTGGAATGCCCAGCAGAAGACTTGCCCCTGTTAGGAAAATGGTTGTCTGTCTGTTCTCGTGTTCCCCCAAGATTCCTACCCTGGCACAATATCACCCCGGCTTCAGTGTTGTTAAGCCAACTCCTTCACCGGCATTTACACTGTCAGGAATGGATTCTTGGAGCAGGTGGGCAAACCTCAGCTGAAGCCGGTTAAATCACTTTAAGCTGGGTAACATTTTATAATGGTATCGTGCTATTATCCGAAGCATGGTAGGGGAGTGGATTTGGTCCTGTTATAGAAAGGCTGCTTTAACCACCGGCGTTTGCCTTGGGATTTCCTTTTTGCGTCCCTGACAGCCTGGATGAAGGGTGACCCAGTGGTTACAGGGCTCTGGAAACCTGCATTCAGTTCCATGCCCTGCTGCACACTCCTTGCGTGACCTTGGGCACGTCACTTAGGGTATATCTACACCACAACACAACACCAGCAGCTGGCCCAGGTCGGCTGTCTCAGGCTCGTGGGGCTTGGGCTATAGCGCTATCGAACTGCGGTGTGGATGCTTGGGTTGGAGCCTGAGCTCTGGGACTCTATGGGATGGGGAGGGGGCTCAGAGGCCAGGCTCCAGTCTGAGCCCAAGCGTCTCCATTGCAGTGCTATAGCCGTGCAGCCAGAGTCCAAGTCACCTGACATGGGCCAGCTGCCTTTGTTCCACTCAGGGCAGATGTACCCTTAGGCTCAGATCCTCAGGTGCCTAACTCTCATTGAAATCAATGGGCCTAAGTGCCTCTGAGCATGTGGGGCTGATTTCCCCTCCGCACAATGGGGAGAATAGCCCGGCTCAGCCTCCCAGGATGAGATGTATGGCAAGTCACAGGCAGTGATAGTACCGCTCTGCTCAGCATTGGTTAGGCCTCATCTGGAGGACTGTGTCCAGTTTGGTCATCGCTGTGTAGAAAGGATGTAGAGAAACTGGAAAGGATCCAGAGGCGAGCGAAAAAAATGATCAAAGGATGGAATCATGGGCGGTGGGTATCATAGGCTGGGGAGGCTGTGCCTCCCCAAACAGCCAGGCGTGGCCCCGCCCACACTCTGCCTCCAGATCCCTCCCCCGCTTGCCGCTCGCCGCAGCTCCAGTCTCCCTGTCGTGTGGCCCCGGGTTGGGCCACGCCGCCCGCCCTCCTGGCGCTCTGGGGACTAGGGCCGCACCGCCTGCCCTCCCATCGCTCCGGGGCTGGGGTTGTGCTGCCCGCCCTCCTGGCGCTTGGGGGGGGGGCGCCTCTGGGCTCCAGCGGGGGGAGACACGGCATGGGTGAAAGGGGCGGGGCTGAGGGCTAGCTTCCCCCGGCTGATGATTCATGTGCCGCCCATGGATGGAATGCAAGTCCTATAAGCAAAGGCTGAAGGAACTGCGTGTTTAGTTTGCAAAAGAGGAGATTAAGGGAGGACTTGATAACGGTCTTCAGATACTTGAAAAGCTGCCATAAAAAAGATGGAGAAAAGTTGTTCTCTCTTGCCACAGAGGGCAGGACAAGAGGCAATGGGGTCAAACTACAGGTATAAATACATGAAAGGATGGGGGTTACTGTACCAAGTGTGAGGTCAGTCTAACAAGATAAATCAATTAACAGCAGGATACCAAGGGAGGAAAATCTCTTGCCCAAGTAGAATTCAGTCTCGTCACGGGCATAAACTCCATCAATTTTCAGGAGGGCAGTGTGCTCCCTCTGGTTTCGGAGGCCACGCTTATAGCCAGCAAAAATGGCTTTGGACCATAGTCTCCCAGACATGGTGTCGTCCTGAAGTCCTGCTCCCAGCAGGCCCCCGGGAGGAAAAATAACTTTTGAAGTGGTAAGAGAGTGTCCCATTACAGACAGTTGACAAGAAGGTGTGAGTAACAGTAGGGAGAAATTAGTATTGGGGAAATTAAGTTTAGGTTTTGTAATGACCCAACCACTCCCAGTCTTTATTCAGTCCTAATGTAGATCAATCTCTGATAATTTTCATATGACTTTACACTGTGCCNCATTGGGTCCAGAAAAAGAGGGGATACTACACTAGACAGGGCAAATGTCTTTTCCTCTCTCTACTTCCCCCATGTCTATCCAATTTATCAATCACCACTTGTGTCCAAAAAACTTTGGTCCCCAGTGCATCAGGTTTATTTTTTGTTAGGTTCTCTCATAGTCATTTTGTTGTTAATTTTTGTTATTAGTACATTTGTATTGTTAGTTATATTTGCTTGTATTGTTAATTCCACACTTTCCTCTATGCACTCTGGTTCTACTTCCCCAAGCCCTAAAGGGTAGTTCTTGGGCCACCATAACCTGTAAGACCTTGGCCCATAATTGTATGGCCCCATCTTTCAGGTCCCCAAAAACCTCTGAGAACAAGTGTTAAAAATAGGGAATTCTACAACATTTTAGCAACTGAATGTTAGTTTAAGTCCAAATCAGCTTAACCTTGCATAACAACTGTGGTACTCCTACAAAATCTTATTTGTTGTGTGTGCTTAAGAAGGTCCTGACCTCAGTGACTTTTATTATTTGATGGCTATTGCAGCATCAAACTTGGGCCTCATTTTGTTTGTCAATGTACCCAATTATTGTAATGGTAATGGTTTTGTTGTATTTCCAATTATTATAATTATAATTGTTTGCATTTGTGTTTATGTTATATCTGGTGTTTAGTCAATTGTAATGGTTTTAGTTATATTCACCTGGTTATAATTGTTTGGTTTGTTTGCAACAAATACAAAAGATTTATATGGTGACCACTCAAGAATTGTTCTTGAGAGGTCAAAAGGGGGACAATGTAGATCAATCTCTGATAATTTTCATATGACTTTACACTGTGCCTCTTCATATAACCTTGTGGTGGGTCTACCCATGTGTGACCTCTGTTTTCATGGAACTTTGTATCAAAGCCTCATTTAGAAACTTTGCATTGCCCTTGGTATAATATTATAGCCCCTAAGGATAGAATAAGATAGAAGAAAAATTTCTTTTTGCTAGCAGTAGAACAAGAGCTCTCCCCCCCACTCTTAATCAATTGCCCTGTTGAATGAATGAGGTGTGAATGAGCAAGGCATGGAAGGCAGCACCTCCAGACACCCTCAACTGTTGGAGAGGAGCTGGAAGCCAGACCCAAGGACAATAAAACGTGTCAAGTGGGCTCATTAAAGACAAGCAGACATACCGACGGCCTCGGGGGTTAGAAGCGAGCACCTTCTTTTGGAAACACCCTCTTTGCAGCATTGGGACAACACTCAAAAGAAAGCAGCACAAAGGACCAATGGACACAGACACAGAGTTTAAATCTGGTATAAATTTGCATAAGAGGAAAGCTGCTATAAAAGTGAGGTGTCTTGCAGAGGACCCCGTGTCTCGTCTTGTCAACATGGGAGCATCGATCCGGATCGGCAGAAGCCCGGCTCCACCCCCTCCCCCATCTAACTCACCTGGCCAGTGAAGTTAAGGGGAGCAACTAATTGGTAACAACAAGACGGAGTGGGTTTGTGTGTGTGTGTGAGTGTAAGTGTAATATATATTATATGCATATGATACAGTGTTAATGAATACATGTATTACTAATAAATGTGGCGTTTTGTCTTATTCCCCCTGAAAAGATCCTGTGCAGTACTTTAAGTACAACATATTCACTCACAAAAGCTTATGCTCCAATACGTTTGTTAGTCTGTAAGGTGCCACAGGACTCTTTGTCACTTTTTACAAAAGAAACTACACCATCTGCTCAAGAAACTCCCTAAAGAAGCACAGGAACAAATCTACACTGACACACCCTTAGAGCCCCAACCAGGGGTATTCTACCTGCTACCCAAAATCCATAAACCTGGGAATCCTGGATGCCCCATCATCTCAGGCATTGGCACCCTGATAGAGGTTTATCTGGCTATGTAGACTCTCTCCTCAAGCCCTACACTACCAGCACTCAGCACTCCCAGCTATCTTCGAGACACTACTGACTTCCTGAGGAAACGACAATCCTTTGGTGATCTTCCAGAAAACACCATCCTGGCCATTATGGATGTAGAAGCCCTCTACACCAATGTTCCACACAAAGATGGACTACAAGCCATCAGGAATAGCACCCCCGATACCATCACGGCACACCTGGTGGCTGAACTTTGTGACTTTGTCCTCACCCACAACTATTTCAGATTTGGGGACAATTTATACCTTCAAGTCAGCGGGCCTGCTATGGGTACCCACATGGCCCCATAGTATGCCAACATTTTTATGGCTGACTTAGAACATCGCTTCCTCAGCTCTCGTCCCCTTACACCCCTACTCTACTTGCGCTACATTGATGACATCTTCATCATCTGGACCCATGGAAAGGAGGCCCTTGAGGAATTCCACCAAGATTTCAACGATTTCCACCCTACCATCAACCTCACCCTGGACCAGTCCACACAAGAGGTCCACTTCCTAGACACTACTGTGCTAATAAGTGATGGTCACATAAACACCACCCTATACTGGAAACCTAGTGACCTCTATACTTACCTACATGCCTCCAGCTTTCATCCAGACCACATCATGATCCATTGTCTACAGCCAAGCTCTAAGATACAACCGCATTTGCTCCGATCCCTCAGACAGAGACAAACTCCTACAGAATCTCTATCAAGCATTCTTAAAACTGCAATACCCATCTGGTGAAGTGAAGAAACAGATTGACAGAGCCGGAAGTGTACCGAGAAGTCACCTACTACAAGACAGGCCCAACAAAGAAAGTAACAGAACGCCACTAGCCGTCACCTACAGCCGCCAACTAAAACCTCTCCAGCGCATCATCAAGGATCTACAACCTATCCTGAAGGACGATCCGTCACTCTCACAGACCTTGGGGACAGGCCAGTCCTCGCTTACAGACAGCCCCCCAACCTGAAGCGAATACTCACCAGCAACTACACACCACACAACAAAAACACCAACCCAGGAACTAAACCCTGCTGCAAACCCCGGTGCTAACTCTGTCCACATATCTATTCAAGGGATACCATCATAGGACCTAACCACATCAGCCACACCATCTGAGGCTCGTTCACCTGCACATCTACCAATGTGATATATGCCATCATGTGCCAGCAATGCTCCTCTGCCATGTACATTGGCCAAACTGGACAGTCTCTACGCAAAAGAATAAATGACACAAATCTGACATCAGGAATCATAACATTCAAAAACCAGTAGGAGAACACTTCAGTCTCTCTGGTCACTCAATAACAGACCTCAAAGTGTCAATTCTTCAACAAAAAAACTTCAAAACCAGACTCCAACGTGAAGCTGCAGAACTGGAATTAATTTGCAACCTGGATACCATCAGATTAGGCCTGAATAAAGACTGGGAGTGGTTGGGTCATCACAAAACCTAAACTTAATTTCCCCAATACTAATTTCTCCCTACTGTTACTCACACCTTCTTGTTAACTGTCGGTAATGGGCCATTCTCTTACCACTTCAGAAGTTATTTTTCCTCCCTTGGTATCCTGCTGTTACTTGATTTATCTTGTTAGACTGACCTAACACTTGGTAAAGCAACCCCCATCCTTTCATGTATTTATACCTGCTCCTGTATTTTTCACTTCATACATCTGATGAAGTGGGTTCTAGCCCACAAAAGCTTATCACCTGGATCAATCAGTCTTCAGCTGTCGTTAAGACTGCACCGATCACATCACGTCTGCCATTCTTCTCCCATTCTTGCCTTTCTTCTCCATGTTCATCCAAAATGTTTAACGATGTCATCTTCCAATCTTCTTGAAGGCCGACCAGGTGGTCTTTTCTTTTCTCGCGGGTACCACTCAGTAATGATTGCAGTCCACCTATTGTCTGTGAACCATGCTATGTGGCCCGCCCATCGTATCTTATTATATCTGCTTTCCACGACAATATCTTTCACACTGCTGCGTTCTCTAATCATTTCATTTGGAATATGATCCAGAAGGGAAATTCCCAACATAGCTCGTTTCATTGCCCTTTCAGCTACCGACAGCCGCTGTTCTCTCTTCGTCAGTGCCCACGTTTCACTGTCATACAGCATGGCTGGCAGCACTGTTGAATTGAAGATATTTGTACATGTGGTCTTGTTGATTTTTCCTTTGAGGACGTCCTTGATGGAATTAAACGCACACCATCCTGCCCGAATCCTTCGCGAGAGTTCTCCGTTCATGTCTTGGCGCATATTAACTTCTTGGCCCAAATATATGTACTGTTCCACTTCTTCAATTTCTTCTCCTGTTACCATTATTCAGGCTTTTTGTAAGACGTCTGATCGCATGTATTTCGTTTTGCAATGGTTCATTTTCAGACTGACCTGACTGCTTTTCTTGTCGAGTCTTCGTAGCATGCTCTGCAGTTGGTTGGTGCTTTCGGCAATTAGTACGATGTCGTCCACAAATCTGAGATAAGATAATCGTTCTCCATTTATATTAACACCACTCCTCCAATTGATCTTGTTCACGAAAGCTTATGCCCAAATAAATTTGTTAGTCTCTAAGGTGCCACAAGAACTCCTCATTTTTTTTTGCTGATACAGACTAACACGGCTACCACTGAAACCTTTCTACAAACTGAAGCTCTAAACAAAGGACTGAATGACCCATCAAGCTGTGGATGTATCCTGTCTTCCGACAGTGGCCAATGCCAGGTGCCCCAGAGGGAATGACCAGAACAGGTAATCGCCAAGTGATCCATCCCCTGTCGCCCATTCCCTGATTCTGGCAAACAGAGGCTAGGGACACCATCCCTGTCCATCCTGGCTAGTAGCCATTGATAGATCTATCCTCCATGAACTTATCTAGTTCTTTCTTGAACCCCGTTATAGTGTTGGCCTTCACAACATCCTCTGGCAATAGCTTTGGGTGCTTCAAGTGCAGAAAATTGGGGCACATAAGGAGGTTCTGCCCCTTGAGAGAGGGCAAGTCCCTGGGGGCGGATGCTGCGGATCTGGGAAGACTGGGCATATTAGAAGGCTCTGTCCCACCAAGAACTTGACTCGGGGGGCAAGGATGTTAGCCTGGGGACAGGCAGGGCCCCAGGAACAGGAAGCTGGCCGAGTTCTAGCTGCAGAGGCTGAGGGCTTGTTTGCACATGCACTGATGTAGCTACACCGCTGCAGCTCTTAGTGAAGATGCTACCAATGCCGATGGGATAGCTTCTCCACTCAGCATGGGTTCTCCACCTCCCCAAGAAGCAGTAGTTCTGTCGATGGGAGAAGCCCTCCTGCCCACATAGTGCTGTCTATACCAGGAGCTCGGTCAGTGTAACTGCATCACTCAGGGGTGGTGACTTAGCTATGCTGACAGGTCTGGCATGTGGACCGGGCCTGCATCTGGAAAGCCATCTGAGGCAGGTGGAGGTTGAGAGAAACAGCTTTACTGATCAGCGAGCCAGGGTCGCTGGCCTATGGAAGGAGTTCCCTGGGCTGTGCTGGGCAAGGGTCGAACAAGGGGGGAATAGAAACGACAGGCTCTGCAGCCTTGGCAGTACCAGCTCCCAGTGCAGTGGCCAAGCCTCCGTGGTATTGGAGACCGTGGCCATTACGAGTCTAGTTGCTGTGAGGGACAGGTACAAAAGGGAGTTGCAGGAGGCACTCAGAAACAAACAGCAGCTAAAAAGAGACCTAGAGGAGACCAGGCTGCGTAAGAGAGGGCCCTGCACAGGCTGGAGCTGATGGTACCAGACAGTGCAGCGAGGTTGTGAGGTGAAGCTAGCTGCTGTGGGGGAAGCCAGGCCATATGCCCTCCCAGGCAAAGAGGAGAACAGGGGCAGGGAGGAAGAAAGATGCTGAAAGAGGTGGTGGAGAGGTTCCAGCTCTCCAGCACAGAGAAGGTATGCCCAACCAGCTCTCCAGCACAGAAAGTGCCCAGCTGAGAGAGGGGCCAGAGGGTTGGCCGAGAGGAAAGCAGCCTGTCTGGGCTCAGCAGAGGAAATAATAGGGAGATGATGTAGCACCTGCCTTGGGGATAGGATGGCTGCAGGGTGGGAGGACTGGTGCAGGGTGACCAGCCCCTTTAAAGGGAAATGGGTCAGCCCCCTCTGTGCCATAATTAAATAGATGCTTCCAAACAGGGGCCTCATTTGCTATGGGGCAAGGGGAAGAGTCTCTCCCACCCGGACCTTGGTTTGCTCCCTGCCAATGTTTCATAGGTCTGTACACTCCATTATGTCTTCCACTCTCCCTCCACCCCTCAGACTTGCAAGATATAATCATAGAATCTTAGGACTGGAAGGGACCTCTAGAGGTCTGTGACAGGTTTCCCTAGGGTGCAACCTGAAACTGGGGTACCACTGAGTCCTCTGGCAAAGCGACCTGGGCTCCCTCTCTCAGGCTAGGTCTACGGTACCGGGGGAGGGGGGAGGTCGACCTAAGATACGCAACTTCAGCTACATGACTAGCGTATCTGAAGCTGCGTATTTTAGGTCGACTTACCTGGCTGTGAGGACGGCGGCGAGTCGACCGCTGCCGAGCTGCCGAGCTGCCATCGACTCTGCTTCCGCCTCTTGCCGCGGTGGATTTCCGGAATCGACAGCAGAGCCATCGGGGATCGATTTTATCACGTCTTCACTAGACGCGATAAGTCAATCCCCAATAGATCGATTGCAACCCGCCAATCCGGCGGGTAGTGAAGACAAGCCCTAACTGTGCTGCTGTGACAAGCTGCAGACTGCTCTCCATCCTGCTCGCCCACAGACATTCCCACAGGCAGGGACACACCCAGCTGCAGTTACATGAAGGCTTCTCCCTAGCGTAGGACCCCAGAGCTGTACCATCTTGTCCTGATCAAAAGCCTGACCACTGGGTTTATTACCCAGTCCATCCCTCCCTCCATGTGGAGAGGACAATGCAGCAGTTTTTGTTCCTGAGCAGATTCCTCCAAGCACTTCAAGCAAAACACACTGTTTTAGGTAAAAATATAAAGCAGATTTATTAACTACTGAAAATTTTAAAGTGATTATAAGTAGTGAGCGTACATATATAAGCAGATTACCTAAGAAATAAACCAAACATTCAATCCAAGCTTTATAAATTAGATAGGATTTGAATCACAAAGCAGTGTCTCACCCTGTTAGCTACAAGCAGGTTGCAACTTTTGCATATACAGACAGGAATTCTTCTGTCCTGCCCTTCCCCAGTTCAGTCTTTGGTCCTCCGGTATTTTCAGGTGTTGTGTTATAGAGGGATTGAGGTCCAGCGATGATGTCATTTCCCCTTTTTATAGCTTCTTCCATGTGGAAGAAACTTCATTGTCCCAAACAAAGCCCCCAGCACAGTTTGTGGAAAAGTACAGGCACCAAAATGGAGTCCAAATATCACATGACTTAGTCACATGTCCTTGCATGCTTGGATGAGTCATAGCAGCCATTACCTATATTTTGGCTGAAGTGTCCACAGGAAAGCTTATCAGGTGAGGCTCAACTTTTCCCGTGGCCCATTGTTTTTGCTGATGATCCATTACCTTGGGTAGCCCCCTCACAATGTGCTGGCTAGACTGGATGTAAACTACTTTGTGGGTGTTACCCAGGAGCAAACACATTTGAAATATAGATGTGTAGTCAATATTTATAACTCCAGATACAAAAATGATAAGAACATAAGAACAGACATACTAGGTCAGACCAAAGGTCCATCTAGCCTGTCTTCCAACAATGGCCAATGCCAGGTGCCCCAGAGGGAATGAACAGAACAAGTAATCATCAAGTGATCCATCCCCTGACGCTCATTCCCAGCTTCTGGCAAACAGAGGCTAGGGATGCCATCCCTGCCCATCCAGGCAAATAGCCATTGATGGACCTATCCTCCATGAATTTATCTAGTTCTTTTTTGAACTGTGTTATTGTCTTGACTTTCACAAATGCATACACACATGATAATCATATTCAGCAAACCATAACTTTTCCATTGACACCTCACATGATATGTTTTGTACAAGCTGCATCATAATTATATTATAGCCATATCATAATCATATGACTATGGGGAATATGGGGTGCAGAGTGTCACAAGGTCATCTAGTCCAGCCCCCTGCACTCATGGCAGGACTAAGTATTATCTAGACCATCCCTGACAAGCGTTTGTCTAACCTGCTCGTAATCTCCAATGATGGAGATTCCACAACCTCCCTGGGCAATTTGTTCCAGTGCTTAACCACCCTGACAGTTAGGAAGTTTTTCCTAATGTCTAACCTAAGCCACCCTTGCTGCAATTTAAGCCCATCACTTCTTGTCCTATCCTCATAGGTTAAGAAGAATAATTCTTCTCCCTCCTCCTTGTAACAACCTCTTATGTACTTGAAAACTGTTATCATGTCCCCTCTCAGTCTTCTCTTCTCCAGACTAAACAAACCCAATTTTTTCAATCTTCCCTCATAGATCATGTTTCTAGACTTTAATCATTTTTGTTGCTCTTCTCTTGACTTCCTCCAATTTGTCCACATCTTTCCTGAAATGTGATGCCCAGAACTGGACACAATACTCCAGTTGAAGCCTAATCAGCGCGGAGTAGAGTGGAAGAATTACTTCTCGTGTCTTGCTTACAACACTCCTGCTAATACATCCCAGAATGATGTTTGCTTTTTTTGCAGCAGTGTTCCTGATTCATATTTAGTTTGTGAGCAACTCATTGTTCTTTGCTAAGTGGAGTACTTTGCATTTGTCCTTATTGAATTTCATCCTATTTACTTCAGACCATTTCTCCAGTTTGTCCAGATCATTTAGAATTTTAATCCTAACTTCCAAAGCAGTTACAACCCCTCCCAGCTTGGTATCATCCACAAACTTTATAAGTGTTCGTTCTGTGCCATTATCTAAATAATTAATGAAGATATTGAACAGAACCGGATCCCTGCGGGACACTACTTGATATGCCCTTCCAGCTTGACTGTGAACTACTGATAACTACTCTCTGGGAATGGTTTTACAGCCAACTATGCACCCACCTTATATTAGCTCCATCTAGGTTGTATTTCCCTAGTTTGTTTATGAGAAGGTCATGCAAGATAGTACCAAAAGCCTAACTAAAGTCAAGATATACCACATCTACCACTTCCCCCCCATCCACAAGGCTTGTTACCCATCAAAGAAAGCTATCAGGTTGGTTTGACATGATTTGTTCTTGATAAATCCATGCTGTTACCTATGTCTTCTTATTCTTTAGGTATTTGAAATTGATTGTGCTAATGTAATCCCATAGCATATTCTATGCACTGACACAACTTCCCGCCTCCCTGAATTGTTCTGAAATGACACTTCTGCTTCCCAGCCTGATGGGGTGGGACTAAGGGGGTCAGGAACTAGCTGCATGGTCACCTGGGCTGTATAAAAGGGAGAGGAGACATCAGTGTGGGGTATGGAATGGCTGGGTGGCTGCTCGCTCCTGTGGAAGGCTCTCAGCCAGGATCTGCAGGAGGCCAGGCACTCCAGAGGAACCAGCCTGGTGCTCCATACTAGAGCAGAAAAAGCCTCTCAAAGAGAGCCCAGAAAGGGGGTGAGAACAGGGCTCAGAGGGTGGGCTGAAGAGCTACCCCCAAAGGGCAGAAGAACCTTTTTGTTTGCTGGGACTCTGGGTAGGTGACCCTCAGAAGGTGTGGAGTTTGTTGGTGCCTTAGCTGGACAGCTGAGCCACATGCCCAACCCTGACCAGTGTGGGGAGAGCCAAGAAGACCCATCTTGGGGAAGAAAACAGAGGCAAGGAATGCTGGCAGTGCCTGCTTGGCCAGGAGGGGGCAGTATGGGCCAGGGCCAGAATCACGCTGATATAAATGAAGATGGAGCCATCAATATCAATAGAGTTAAGCTGATTTACACCAGCTGAGGAGCTGGCCCTGAGTACGTAAGCCCCTGGGTCTCCTGAAGGATTGCATCCTGCCTGGGTCTGTTCCACCCTTCGTTGTCAGCCAGGTGCGTTCTCATCCAAGCCCTTGCTCCCTTAGGTTGAGATGCCGTCTGACGCCTCCTGTGTCAGCCTGCGGCACTTGGGTGAGACGCGGCCATTTAAGGACATAGCTCATCCTCGAGAGCAGCTGCCTCCTCCTCATCTATGCTGGGTGGCTCTTGACGTTGCTATTTATTGACGTTGCTCTGTGGGTGAGTTGAGCTAGGAAAGGATGCCTGCATTGCAGCGTCTCTCTGGGTTTGCATTGTCCTCTCTGCCCTCCCAGTAGCTTGGGGATCGCTAGGGCGTCCATAACATTTGTGGGCCCGACCCACCAGCGGAGGTCCTGGGCCATCAGATGGACATCTCTGCTCATTGCAAAGCTCCGACACCCACAGTGGACTCCACTGCACTTTTGCCAACTCAGGCCACAACAGCCTCCCAGGCCGAGCCCCTCTGGGAAGAGCCGCTCCAAAGCCTGGCCTGGTTCTTTCAGCTGCTTCGGTTTACTCAACTGTCTGCAGCATTCCTGCCTCCATGACATCCACCAGGTGCCTAGATTGGTTACACCAACTCTCCAGGCCTTGTTGGGCACAGACACTGCCTGAGCATTGTTTCTTGTTGTGCACAGATAGAGTCTGACATCTCACTGCCCCACTGTCCCTGGCTGCTTATCAGGGGGCACTAGTGGCTTGTGGTTAAAGGAACCTCTTGTCCCTAGCTATGGCTCAGTCACTAATGATCTCCACACCCAAATGGAAGCAAGAGAGTCTTGCTTGAAGCAAACATAGCAAGGCGCAATATCACAGTGTCCCAGGGCTTTATCAAACTATCAGGCCCTTACAAAGATGCTCCTCAATCAGTGTTACTGGTATCTCTGCCAACAACAGTCGGTGTCCCAGCATCATGGAGAGTCGTGGAGCCGTCTCACTCGCCACAGTGTCTGGTCTAGGGGGGCTCTCCAGGTCGAGGTAGAAGATCACTCTGAGAGGGTGCAGTGACTCGAGCCAGCCGGATGGATGGATCGCTGCCTAGGTTCATCTCCGTTCTGGAATGGATTCAGGAGATGTTCTTCGTTCCACGGCTTGTACTCCCAAATTCAGGTTCCTGCATTACTCATTTATACAGTAACCCATATACCCTAGGTATTTCTGGTGCAGCATATACTGTTCTGTATCGACCTGCTTCTGGCTTCACTTAGTGACTCCTGATTCACTCCGGCGTGAGTGAGGAGGAACCAGGCCCAGTGGAGTGACTCTTGATTCACACCAGTGTCAGTGAGGGGGGGAATCAAGCCCAGTGGGGTGACTCTTGATTCGCACCGGGGTGAGTGAGGAGGGATTCAAGCCCCCTATTAATTCAGTCATAGCCTGAACCCATGTTTAAAAAAGTTCGGCTAACTTGGTTAAAGCACCATGCAGACTGACTTCCCGGATTTACTGGTGCTGGGTCTGGCCAGTGACCCAGGTCAGAACAGCACAATTACCACGTCCTCACACCTTATCCTAGCAGCGAAGTGGCCTGCGTCCATGACCTTGTGTTATTTGCCTGTCAGACCCTCAGCCATGCACATCAGAGTAGCAGGGCTGACCCAGTGCAGACACGGGGATTGGCACCAGAGGGGAGTCTGGCCCACTGACTCCAATGCAGCTATTTACATCAGTGGGTGTTTTGGCCCACTGATGCCAATGGAGTTATGCCGATTTACACCAGCTGGGGATCTGGTCCACTGACACATCAAGTGCATTCAGGTCGGTATGCAGCTGTTCCTGGCGGTACGGGTAACTGGCTGGAATCCTGCAGGGCCATGCTGTGCTGGGTGGGCTAGGTATGGGGTTGCCTGGGTCTCTCCGTCTGGAGGGGGGCAGGCAGATGGTCTGTAGAAGGGTCCGTGACTGATTTGCAGCCGAAGATGGTTTCCCAGTTGTGAGCCCGGTTAGCGCTGGTCCTTTGTACCCCAGGTGGCCAGCCCTGATCAAAGCAGCCCAGCATCCTCAGCTGTGCATGAAGACTTGGGGCTGAAGGTCAGCAGCTGCCTAGGGGGGAGCAGCCCCCTTGTTTTGTCCAGGGAGGGCTGGGAAGGACGAGCCCTCCTTTCCCATCAGGGATCTTCCCCGTGTCTCCCCCTCTGCCACTCATTAATATCCCTGCTGCTAGCAGCACTCGCTCCCCTACTACGGTGCTGGGAACACAGGTCATTTGAGGTCCCTCTGTTTCTAATCTAGTTTGGAAGGATTTATTTTTGGGTTCTTGTAACCTAGCAATAGGTGCACGTGACCAGCGGTGGCTGCAGCCTGAATATGCATTACCTTCTCCAAGCTGCTACTCAGCAGCCGAGGAGCCCGTGCAGCCAACGCAGGCAGCTACAAAGGATTTGCCATGCTCGGCCTTCTCTCTTGTTCTGACCGTGGCTGCTAGTGGCCTAGCCAGCTAGTCAGGGCCAGTGCTGCAAGGGACATGGTTGAGCACTGGCAGAGCTGAGGACACTGCTGGGAGGAAGATCACAGCCCTGAGGTCCTGGCTGGTCCTGCCAGGGCCCTGCTATGAGGGAGCTCACAGCTGTAGTCTCACTGGTGCTAGCCTCGTGCAGTAGCAAAGAGGGAACAGATGAAAAGCAGCAGCATAAGCCCCCAAACCTATTAAAATGAATAAAAGGCCAGGCTGAAATGATGACCAGTCTGCTTGCTGGGGTCATGTTACTGGCTGTGTTGGGGGAGATGCCACGAAGCAGCCTACAGTTTCGAGGGGAGAAGTAGATGCTAAAAAAAGTCATGCTAGTGCCATGAAGGAAGCTAAGCCGGACCAGATACTTTGCCCTTCAGGACCAGCTGCCAGCTGCAGCTCCGGGCAGGAGGAGACACACCTGTGCTGGGTGCCCCTGCCCAGCTGCCAGGGTGCCCTGGGAGAGGTTGGAGGAACCAGAGAGTTTATTCTCTGAATGGTTTAATCTGCATCCTTTCTCCATTTCCATGTGCCTTTCCCAGAGCTGCTGCTAATCCTGTGCATTGTCGGCTCCATGCTACAGAGAAGGTTGCCAGTTTTGGTTGGACGTATGCCTGGAGGTTTCAGCGCATGACATAATCTTTAATTGCAGATTCATCTTTAATTCCTAGGGGAAACTGAGGCAAGGGGAGGGGACATGACCTGCACAGGGTGCCCAGAGAGGCAGTAGCTGAGCTGGGAAGCAGAGGTCGGATGGTCCCATCATTAATCCAGCAGCCTGGGACTCGGGAGAGCTCGGTTCAATTCCTGCCTCTACCACAGGTTCCCCAGGAGACTTTGGGCCACGGTTAGAAGAGAGAGTTCAGGACCAGGAGAGGGGTCAGGGCTGGGAAGCCTGAGCGAGGTAGGCACCACCCTGTCACTAGGGTACCTAAGGCCCAGACCAAGGGGAGTTAGGCACTAAGTCCCTATGCGAATAGAGGCTTTAAGTCCCACCCCGTCAGCATTTCACCATGGCTGGCTGGCTTCTGCAAATGCCTTTCCGAGCCACTTGACTCTCCCCATGTGTCGGATGTGAGGCTGTGGTTCCCCTGAGCAGCAGGGTGTCAAGGAGTTAGGTGCTGTGCTACCTAAAATCCCTTTCAGAACCTAGGCCTTCCACTCCCCAGGCTTAATTCCCCTTCTGTAACACGGGGCTAATTCCTTTCTCCCTCCTTGTCAGCTTGTGGGCTCTTCAAAGTAAGACTGTCTCCGACTCTGTGTGTCTGGGCAGTGCCTGGCACGCTGGGGCCCTGATCTCAGCTGGAGCCCCTAGGCATGGCATGGCTGTGAGGCTACTACAAACAATAACCCAGGAGTCCTAGTCCCCAGCCCCATGCTTAGTCCACTAGCCCACAGTTGCTGCCCAAGCTGGGTGTTCCCTGGCTGGAAACCAGGGCCCTTGGCCCTCAAGGGTTAGACTCATACACAGTGCCTTGCCCCCAAACACTCTCCCCCTTTCCCTGTCACCATCTAGCCCCCAGTCCCAGACTCCTCCCTCACTCCCCAATGCTGCTGCTGAGACATCAGACCACTCCCATTCTCAACTCAATCCTGCTGCACCTCACTGGCCTTCCCCACTCCCCTCTCTGCCTCCTCCACTCCATTCCAGACAGGGCCCTTTCTGCTGCCCCCATCCCCCGCTCCTTGGGGGGTCACTACCCATCTTCCCCCTCTCCTGGAGGTTGCTCCTGACCCTGACGCTGCTCATCGTTTCAGCCCCAACCCTTCTCTTCTGATTCCCTTGTGTCCTTCACCCCCTGGGCTTTGTGCCTTCTTCCAGGCTGTCCCTACACGACATACAGATTCCCGATGGAAATGCCTCTCTCACCCACTAAAGCTTCACCTACCCCAGCTACACTGTGTCTGCCCCTGGGCTGGGCCACCAGGGCTGTGTAATCCCCATGGCACCTCACCTGTGGTCCCGTCCCTTACACAGGAGAGGTAACAATACACCTGTCTTCTCTAGCAATCAGCTTTATGAAGGAGGGCAAGTATCATTGCTCCTTTGTTACACAGGAGGAAACTGAGGCACAGAGAGAGAGTGAGTGGGGAACGCAACTTGCAGGGTATATGTGGCCCAGCCAGGACTAGAACCCAGGAGTCCTGACTCCCAGGCCTGTGCCCTACCCATTGGATCATGCTATTGCCATTTTTAAATCGTTCGTGTGTGGTTTGGGTTCAGAGGAGTCAGCTGTGCTGCTGGAGTTTCTGACCTTCATGGTCTGGGCATGTTCCATTGCCCAACATGGTAGTAGGGGTATCTGCTCCTGGAAGTGCTGTCCTCCGTCACCTGGGCACGCCCCACCTCTGCAATGGCATTAGAGAGCACTGGGCACACTGGGCCATCAGTGGGGGTGTGTTTCATGCTCTGCCCCCAGCCCAGTGCTAGGACATGCTGTTCCTGGTGCAGGCACTGCTGGCAGAAGCCGGACGCAGCCTGGAGGAAGCTGTTAAAGGCAATGGTTCTGACTCTCTTGGGAACGCTGTGGGGCTGGCCTGGCATTAGAAGGAGGCTGGATGCTTTGCAGGCAAGGCCTTGACCTGCACTCCTTATCCCTGGTGTGAGCCGTGGACAGGGGCAGGACCAGGTATATCAAACTGCAAATAAGGAGGCCTTTAGGACCCAGAAATCTTGATGATCTCCAAGCTGCCGGCTGCCTCTCACCCTTCACTGCAGTGGCTCTGTGCATCATCTCCAGTAGAGGAGCATCAGCTGAGAGGTCCCCAGTACTCTGGCAAGCTGCACAGGGAAAGGTAGGAGCTGATGCCTGGATTGGGGACAGGAGAGGGCTGGGTCCGGCTAGGCTGCAGCATTTCTCTCTGCATCCCCAGGTATCTGGAGTGTCTCGGTCGATGGGAGAAACGCACAGAGCCAAGTCGAGTCTCCTGACTGAAACCTCAAGGAGCTGGAGCGGAACCGGAGCTGGGCACCCGAGCTCTGGCCACCAGGGACTCCAGGATCCATTTTAATGGAGGGGCGAGGACCTGAGCTGGGCGGAGGCAGCCCTTCAGAGGGTCACGCTGGAAGCCAGTTCAGCAGCACCAGGGCGAAGGAATGAGCAGGGCCAGGCTGGATTTCACTCTGCTCGCCTAGCCTGGCTCTCTTCCCTTCCGCCCCTGGCCGGGGCCTGCTGGCAGGATGCTGGGGCTCGCTGCGCAGGTGGAAAGCACAGGGTAAGAATCCTGCCCCTGCAAGGGGAAGGGTGCGTGGACAGAAGTGAAGGGTCCAGTGGGAGGCTGTGGGGGCAGCCTGGGCAGGAACAGGGAAGGAGGGTCACCCTTGGATTGATCAGGTTGGCTCATGCGAACTGGGCATAGCATCACGGTGGGCATCCGCTGGGTAGAGAGCAGCCTGCCTAGGGGCCTGGGCGAGTAAAGCATCCTGTGTTCAGGGGCTGATCGGGACCAAGATCGGAGCAGTGAGAGTGGAGGGAGCTGGGGGTGGGCAGGGGAAAGAGAACACAGAACACACCAGCCAGCCATCTCGCCCTGTACCCTGCATCTCATGGTGCCCAACACCAGATGCTGCAGATGAAGGATAATGTTGTAATACCATTCCCCCAGAAGGGGGTTCTTCCTGACCCCCAACTGGCAATCAGCTGGCACCCTGAAGCACAAGAACTGATAGACCTCTGATCCCAATCAGTACCGCTACAGCCACAGTGCCTGTGGGTGTGACTCCAGTGAGTTCGCTGTAGTTGCACCTGCTCCGGCTAGGGCTGAGCATTCCCCAGTGTTATTATCCCAGTGCCTTTGCCTTGCCTGTCCCACAGCGCTATGCCTCAGGAACATGCACCAGTGTCGGGTGGGTCAGGCGGGGGAGAGATTTGCTGAATTTGAACAGGTTTCATCTGCTAGGAAAGGTGCTTGGTGACAGAGTCGCCCATTTACTACCATGCTGCTCCTCTGGGGGGGGGACGGGCTCCTGAGGGCTGGTGGACGTCCTCCGTTGTTGTGGGTGGCTACATGGACTGGGGGAGAAGCTCCCAGCGTGAATCACACAAAGGTAGAGCTGCCTCGCAGTCTTTTTGATCTGGATTGCATGTACTTCCCCTTACTCCCTGCTTTGTGCCAGCTAGACCCTGCAAATGCCAGCACTGGGTGCCTGCAGCCCCAGTAGGAAACTGCAAAGGCCCATTTGTGCTGAGATCCCATTTACTGTTGTGAACTAAACACGGCTGGGCTAGGTGAGTCATTCAGTAGGGGGCTAACTCCACTGCTCCAGCATGGCCCTTGGGGGCAATGGACGGTAAGCAGCATTATGAGTGGAGTCCGTGCTGACCCCAATGCCACAGTATGGTGCTAGGTGTTGTGTTGCTGCTAGAAGTACTGTGGGTGAATCAATGGGGGCGCTCTTCCCTCTGAGTCAGGGCTGACCCCAATTCTTCAGCCTACTGTTAGCGGGTGCTGTGCCCTACTTCTCATTTATGCTCTAGCCCCTTTACATTGCAGTAAGAATAAATTACTCCCAATTTCAGATCCTTTCCCACTGCCAGTGTAGTACTGGGAAGACTTATGTTACTGAGAGTTAGGCCTGACATTTTTAATCGGCAATAACATTAATTGTACAGTATCCAACCATCCTTTTTTCCAAGTCAATCCTACGGTGCAAGCCAGGCAGTGCGTTGCTGTTTCCCCATTTAGGGATGCTTGACTGATCAGCAGATTTCTGAGCCGGTAACAGCTGTATTACAGTAACTCCTCACTTAAAGTCGTCCTGGTTAACATTGTTTCGTTATTAGGCTGCTGATCTATTACAGAACATACTCATTTAAAGTTGTGAAATGTTCTGTTATAAGGTAGTTTGGCTCACCCTGCTCCGCCCGCCCAGCGCTCCTGCCAGGGAGCGGTGTCAGGGTGCGGGGGCTTGCCCCGTTCCACCCGCCCGGTGTTCCAGCCTGGGAGTGGGCAAGCCCCTGTCCCCACTCCCCGGCAGGAGTGCCAGGCGGGCGGAAGAGGGCCAGCCCCCATGCCCCAACCCTGCTCCCTGTCTGGAATGCCAGGTGGGCGGAGTGGGACAAGCCCCAGCGCCCCAACCCCACTCCCCGGCAAGAGCACTGGGTGAGCGGAGCAGGGCAAGCCCCCATGCCCCGACCCTGCCCCTGCCTCAACCAAGCTTCACAATCATCATTGGTGATACAGTATTAAATTGTTTGTTTAAAATTATTTAAAACTTATACAGGATACGTATATAATGTCTTTTGTCTGGTGAAAAAAAATTCCCTGGAACCTAACCCCCCCATTTACATTAGTTCTTATAGGGAAATTGGATTCGCTTAACATTGCTTCACTTAAAGTAGCATTTTTCAGGAACATAACTACAGCGTTAAGCGAGGAGTTACTCTACTGAATTCCATCAGTGGTCAATATCTAACTATTCAGACGGCTGCAAATGTTGTTGTTGTTTGCTGAAATGTTGCCCTGTCTGTTCTTTCCCTGTAGGTGCCCTCCTCCCCAGGTGCTGCTTTCAGCAGATCCATTAACCACTACTTCACCTGTTGGGGAGTTTTCCATCAGAGCAATTCCGTGTTTAGGAATCAAATTTAGGGCCAGATCTTCAGCCTTAGTTCCATTGGAGTCTATGGAGCAAAGCCAATGATCACCAGCTGAGGATCTGGTATGTCTGAGCTCTCCCACACCATTAGATTCAGGATACATAGCTCTGCTGAAGCTGCCATCTGAGCACCCAGAACTAGATCTGTGTGGAGAATGGGAGTTCTGTGCTGCAAAGGATTTTGAGATTTCAAAATCTGGCTTCATTCTGAATCCGAGTGAAAACTGAACATTTTGAAATTCTCCACTCAGGAAAATTCTGAAAAGAAATTCATTTCCAGTCCCTTGTGCTTCGATTTTTTTTTTCAACTTTGTGTGATGTTAGAATATCGTACCAACCAAAATCAGCGAAAATGAAAAGTTATTTAAAAACAAAATATTGAAATGTTTTGTTCTAAAAATGTCAAAATGGAACATTGCAACATTGCTGCAACTCCCCCTACCCAATAAAATTGCAGCAAAATTGACCAGATTTCACAGAGTGTTTCAATTTCAATGGAAGTGCATTTTCCCAGGGAATATGATTCCATCAAAGTTCCTTCAACTGGCTCTCCCCAGACCCTTTGGAGTCACATGCGTTTCCACAGCTGGTGGCAATAAGTTCCCTTCTAAGCTTGAGGCTTAGCCCATGTCTACACTACTGGTGCTGCGGTGACATAGCTATGACACTGTAGCACCGTGGTGTAGATGGTTCCTACGGCAACGGAAGTAGTTTTCCCATCACTGTAGAAAATTCACCTTTCCAAGTGGCGGTAGCTACATGGATGGAAGTATTCTCCTGCCGACCTAGCCACATCTAGACTGGAGGGTTTTCCACACCCCTGAGCAAAGTCACTATGTCAATCAGTGTTAAGTTTAGACCAGGCATTGATGTTCGTTTTTTTTTTTTTCCATTTTGGCTAATTTCATCAAGCTGCATGTGCCTGGTGCACTATTTTAGGTTGGGTGCATGCTGACAAGTTGTATTGCATCACTACATTGATCAGGGATGTGAAAAACCCACCCCTGAGCATGGGAGCTATGCCAACTAAAGCCCCAGTGCAGATGCAGCTCCGTCGGTGGAAGAGGGTCTCCATTGACATAGCTAACTTTGTTCGGAGAGGTGGCGTTCCTAAGTGACAGAAATCCCCCTTCCGGCAGCATAGGCTGCGGCTATGCTATGGGATTATGGCAGTCTGGCCTCCATAGTGTAGATATACCCTGATGCTGGTGTCACAGGGTGAGGTGGCTCTTCAAGGCCTGGTCTACACTAAAAAGTTAAGTTGATCTGGCTAAGTTACCCAGGGTGGGAAAAATCCCCCCCCCCCCCGAGTGATGTAGTCAGCTGACCTGACCCCCAGTGTAGACAGTAGTAGGGCAACAGAAGAATTCATCCGCTCTCGCCTCTCAGGGAGGTGGATTCCTACTCCAGCTGGCAAGCCCCTCTCATGGCTGAAGTGAGTGGCTACACTGTTGTGCTTGTTCCACTGTAGCAGTTTGTGTAGATGTGAAGCTGGGGCCCAGCCCACCTTCCCAGGTGGAGGGAATAAGTCCTGGGGTTTAGGGTTTACAGTGGACTTGAAGTTGAACCCAGAAGAGGTGGGCTTAGCTGGAGGGCTAAGTCACTAGTGACCTGACAGCACTGGGAGCTGATGAATGACTGACACTAAGGGGAAAGTGAGGCAGAGTCTGATGCTGGGTTTGGAGAACGCCTGCTATAACAGGAACAGAGGGTCCTGTGGCACCTTTGAGACTAACAGAAGTACTGGGAGCATAAGCTTTCGTGGGTCAGAACCTCACTTCTTCAGATGCAAGTGAAGTGAAGACTTGCATCTGAAGAAGTGAGGTTCTGACCCACGAAAGCTTATGCTCCCAGTACTTCTGTTAGTCTCAAAGGTGCCACAGGACCCTCTGTTGCTTTTTACAGATTCAGACTAACACGGCTACCCCTCTGATGCTATAACAGGATTATCCCATATGACCCATTGATAGGAACTGCTGTTATATTCAGAGGGGTAGCATGCAAGTAAGCCATACTTATTACAGAGATGTGTAAGGTGCCCAGCACTGTGATTCTCAGTGATACTGAGGCTCATTTATGAAGCTCTAGCAGCAAGATGCACTGGTAGAAATAACTGTATCAAGTATGGGGCACTGAAGAATCGGATCCCCTGAGTCCTGTGGGGTTTTATACCTCTCAGAAAATGGGCTCTGATCTCTGTTGTGAGCATGAAAGATCTTAGCGTGCTTTCTCCCAAAAGTAAGGATGTGAACCTGATGTCCTGGCCAAATTCCAGGTTAGGTAATTACATTCGGATGGCCTAAATTCCCCTTGTAGTTTCAAGTGGATATGGTCTTCTTCACTCTCTGTGCTCAGCAACGGGGCAGTGTTGTGGTGTGATGTTAAACAGCTGCTGTGCTCCACTCCAGAAGTGTTTGCATTTCAACTGTGAGCAAAGTGATTCCTACCTAGCTAAAGCCTGTGAAATACTTTGGCATTCCCTTGGGATGGAAGGTGCTGTGTGATTGTAAGGTACTAGTTTACCATCTGATAGGGGAACAATCCCAACTCCTGTCCTTTCAGGGAGGTTATTTTTCTGGTATACTTTGTAAACTGGGCGGAGGCTCCACAGGGGACACTTCCACTCCCTGTGTGAGGACAACACCAGCCAGTTTCTGAGTGACAGGAAACTCCCAAACGCTGGGATGGCCAGGAACGGGAACCTGCTGACATACACAAGCCCATGAAATATGCTAGACCTCTGATAATGGGGGACTCCCAAGATTCACTGCTTCCCTGAGAATGGTAGGCAAGGGGTATGGAACACCCTACGCCCCCAATAATGAGGCTACCTCTCAAATATAATGGATGCCTAAGAAACAGGAGATCCCCTAGAATACGCTGAACATCCCCAACATCACAGACCCCCGGCAATACACTGAAGGCTCATACACCAGGGAATCCCAAGCACTCTGAAACATACAGGCCCCTTGGACGAGATCTGGCGAGCTCAGGCGCAGACCCAGCCGGCACAGCCGCCAGTGAGAGCTGGAACCACAGGGCTAGGACCTGGTGTAAATCCACTTTGCTCCAGTGATCAATATAGAGCTATGGCCCTTCAGTGGAGTGGTGCTGATTACACCAGCTGAGAATCTTGGACAATTTCAGGGCTAGCTGAGAGCAGGGAGGTGGGGATGGCCGGAGGAGGTTGATGGGGCATCAGCCACCATGAGCTGGAAACGCCACTGGCCCTCTGTGGATGGTTTCTTTCTGTGGGTGAGCATAGCTCAACCTTCCTCTGCCTTTCCTGGGATCTGGGGTATGGAACAGCCACGCACTATTCCGAGGCAGCCCTGGGGCTCCCAGTGCGACGGGTTGGTGGAGAATCCTGAAAGAACCCGAAACTCCCATGACATTGTTGCAGAGTCAGCAGGCCCCTCTGGTGAGGTGAAAGAAATGTAGGGACCTGGGGATCACCAGACTGGATCAGACCGAGGGCCCATCTAGTCCATGATCCTTTCTGGGACAGTGACCAGCACCAGCTGCTTCAGAGGAAGGTGCAGACAGGGCCGGCTATAGGCACCAGCATTCCAAGCATGGGCTTGGGGCGGCACTTTTCAAGGGGTGGCATTCCGGCCCTTTGGGGCAGCACCTTTGCTTCAGCGGTGGCACTCCAGGTTTTGTGTTGTTGTTTTTTGAGGCGGCACTTGGCACTCCCGTTTTTTTTTGTTTTTTTTTTTTTGCTTGGGGCAGCAAAAAACCTGGAGCTGGTCCTGGGTGCAGGAAACCCACAGTAATAGGCAGACATGGGGCAATATGCCCCCCCACCCGCCCTGGGAAAATCTCGCCCATTCCCTAATAATGATAAAGGGTTTACCCCATCCATTTTGGGATCTTAGGAGATACCCCTGGAGTTGGAAACCAGGGTCCAAAGCTGGGAGGAGCCCTTGGAGCAGCAGAGGGGCTGGAATCCTCCCAAACTCAAAGTGGTTTCATGGATTAGCAGCATCAGATAGGACCCTGGGGGGCAGAACCTGACCACTGTCCTCGGTGTGTACTCAGATCTGCGTCCCTGATTCAGCAAAGCACTTACGAACATGCTTGAGTGTACGCATGTGCTCCAGTGTGTCCGTCCTTTCAGCAAAATTCCCATTGTCAGCACAAGCCCAGGGTTTGGCCCTGGCTCTCGGCTTAGCCGATGCAGTGATTAACGTGGAATTACATTTCTTTGTAGGTGCTAAGCTTTGCTGCGGAAAAGCGAGCAGCAAGATGAGATACCAGGAGGGCTGAAAACAGGTGGGAGACCCTTAGCCAGCGCACAGCCCCATCTGCAATCTCATGGCCTTTCTGGACCAGAAGGCATCACTCACCCAAGCACAATCCAGCAGGACAGAGACAAGGGTGCGAAATTCGGTGCAGCTGAGCAGCAGGATGGCCAGTGTAACCCAGCAGCATCGGGAAGTGTAAATGCCCTTGGAGCATGGACTTGTCCTCTGGGGCTTGGCAGCTGGTGAAGGAGACAGCCAGAATGTGAGTCTGTGGACTGGGATTGCTCCCTCTCCACTGGCTAATTCTCTTTGATTACTCTAGGGGACCCAGAATAGGATGGATGATGGACCTGTGAGGGGAGGTGCCGTGGGCGTCGACACCAGTCTCCATGGAGCCTTCACTCCCTACACAGTGGGTGTGGAATTCCTCCAGGCCTGGAAGACTGCTCCATATGTCCCAGAGCACCATGCATCCCAATTCCACCCTAGACACCAAGACCAGGGACGTGGCCTCAGAATCCATTGGGCTCTTCTTCATGCTCTTGATTGACCTGACGGCCATTGTAGGCAATGTGGCCGTGATGACCGTCATCATCAAGACACCAGCACTGAGGAAGTTTGTCTTTGTTTTCCACCTCTGTCTGGTGGACCTCTTGGCAGCCCTGACCCTCATGCCTCTGGCCATGCTGTCCAGCTCCGCCTTCTTCAACAGCACCATCTTCGGCGAGGCCATGTGCCGTGTCTACCTCTTCCTGAGTGTCTGCTTCATCAGCATGTGCATCCTCTCCATCTCGGCCATCAACGTGGAGCGCTACTACTATGTGGTGCACCCCATGCGCTATGAGGTCAAGATGACCGTTGGCCTGGTGGTCTGCGTCCTGGTGGGGGTGTGGATCAAGGCAGTGGTCATGTCCGTCATCCCTGTCCTGGGCTGGCTCTCCCTGGATCGTTTCAGCACCTCCCCAGCCTACAGTGGCCGGAGCTGCTCACTGCAGTGGAGCCAGAGCTCCTACTGCAAGTTCTTTGTGGTTTTCTTTGCCATCTTCTACTTCCTCCTGCCTGTCCTGATCATCCTAGTGGTCTACTGTAGCATGTTCAAGGTGGCCAGGGTGGCTGCCATGCACCATGGCCCACTCCCCACCTGGATGGATACACCACGGCAGCGATCAGAATCCCTCAGTAGCAGGTCCACCATGGTGACCAGCTCGGGTGCCCCTCGGACTACCCCTCAGAGGATGTTTGGGGGTGGGAAGGCTGCTATCATTCTCCTAGCAGTTGGAGGGCAGTTCCTCTTCTGCTGGATGCCCTATTTCTCCTTCCATCTCTATTCGGCTCTGAGCTCTCAGTCCTTCCCTGGCCGGCAGGTGGAGAGTGTAGTCACCTGGATTGGCTACTTTTGCTTCACTTCCAACCCTTTCTTTTACGGGTGCCTCAACCGGCAGATCCGCGGGGAGCTCAGCAGGCACCTCACATGCTTCTTCAAGCAGCCGCCAGAGGAGGACCTCCGGCTGCCCAGCCGCGAAGGCTCCATTGAGGAGAACTTCTTGCAGTTCCTGCAGGGGACAGGCTGCAACACAGAGAGCAGGAACGTTCTTGCCCACCCCTCTCCCAAAAGGGAGCCGCCCGGCATCGATTTCCGAATCCCCGGGCAGATTGCAGAGGAGACCTCGGAGTTCCTCGACCAGCACATCATGGTCTCCGACAGCTACATTCAGGCCGTGCCCAAGCCCGAGCTGTAGCAGACCTTTGCACTTGACAACCTAGTCTTTCTGATGTGTGGAATAATGCAGAACCCCCAGCTGTCGACAGGGCATGATTTCCTAATAAACACAACCGTGGCGACTGACGCGTCCTCCCTCCACCTGAGCACCCACGCTGACAAGCAGCTGGTTCTGGTGGCTGAGTCATTTTGGCTGGCTAAGATCAATATCGTAGCATTTCTATGATTTGTCCCTTTTCCACTTGGAGCAGAAACAGCCTCTTGGGTTAAAAATTCCCTGGAATTTCCTATTTGTCCCTTGTAAGTTTCCAAAAGGCCCTGGCTCAGATGTGAGGGGCTGGACTAGCTGATCTCTCGAGGTCCCTTCCAGCTCTGTGTTTCTATGAGTCTATGAAAAGAGCATTGATTTTTTAATCTCTAATTCAATATCCTCTAAACCCTTTATGATCTGATTCCTACCCTTCAACTGTGTCGTGTCCCTAGCCTCTGTTCATCAGAGGGTGGAGATGGATGGCAGGAGAGAGATCACTTGATCATTGCCTGTTAGGTTCACTCCCTCTGGCATTGGCCACTGTCGGCAGACAGGATACTGGGCTGGATGGACCTTTGGTCTGACCCAGTGTGGCCATTCTTATGTTATGTTCTTAACTGCGTGAACCTACCTCCATCCCAGTTAAGATTACCACCTTGGTCATATTTTAAAAATGGACACTCCAGCAGGAATGCCAGAACCTCCCCTGCCCTGCCTCTTCCCCCCAAACCCTGCCCCTGCCCTCCTCTGCCCCCATTCCCTCCTCTTTCTCCCTCCCTCCCATCGCTCACTGCTTTTCCCCTCCCACCTTCCCCCCGCCTCCCCAAGGGTCAGGAGGGACTCGCCTGCAGAGCCCGGAATAGAATAGAAGATCAGGGTTGGAAGGGACCTCAGGAGGTCATCTAGTCCAGCCCCCTGCTCAAAGCAGGACCAATCCCCAACTAAATCATCCCAGCCAGGGCTTTGTCAAGCCTGACCTTAAGCTTCAGAATGGGAGCTTCAGCCACCTGCGACACAGGTAGGAGGCGGCCCCGGCTGAGTAGGGGCTGGTGCAGGTGATGACCCAGCGCCTCCCCCGCCCACAGTAACCAGACTTTGGGTGTCCAGTCAGTAGTTCTGACTGGACACCGTCAGGTCCCCTTTTCTACTGGACTTTCTGGTCGAAAACTGAGCACCTCGCCACCCTAATCTCAGTAGGAAAAGGGAGACCGCTGGGATCCCCGCCACCATGCCGCTTCCCTGATTTGACTCCACTGAGATCCCTTCGGGGAGGAGGGAGAGCACAAGCTTGGGCCAGGACGCTCCTGGCTGGGCCTTGGACAAGGCACGGCGGAGCCACGTGTCTGTGGAAGGAGCAGGTGGAGACTCAGGTGAACCCATTCAAGGGAATGTAGCTGAACTAGTGACCTTTGATCAGGCCATGAGACAAGGGTTTCCTAGGAGCCAGCCCCATCTCCTCCCACCCAGCCCCCAGACTCCAACACAGCCTCCCACCAGGCATGCCCTGAACCTAGCGCAGGCTCCAGCACAATCTCCCTCCCTATCCCGTGGTCTTCCAGCAACCCCTCCCCAGCTTGGCCCAGGCTCCTTGCTCTGTCTCAAGCTCCTCCAAAGTGCTGCTGGACTGATGACACCTGCCCAGCAGGAGGTGGGCTGTGGGTCTCTTCCCCCCTCCCCAGCACCTCAAGTGCTGGGCCCTACGCTCCCCCCAACCCGCACTCTTCTCCCACCCTGTCCCGCAGTGCTGCTCCATGGCCTGGGATTGGATCCCCCGCCCATGCATGGCCCAGCTCAGACACCAGATACAGCCTTCGCCCCAGAGAACAGAGCTGCTGCTAGATGGGAAGCCGTGCCCCAGGGCAGGCTGTCCCGGGCACTGGGTAGGGGGAAGGGAACAGTGATAGTGATTTGTTTGTATTGACATTAATCATCTTTTCCCTTCCAGAACCGCCCCCTCTGGTCTGTCTGCCTGTGGCAGAGGGGACTCTAACGCAAGGAGCCCATGTGACGCGTGAGTGGGGCAGCCGCAGGGCTAAGTCATCCCCGCTGGTTGGTCCCCTCATGGGATCTTTGATCACTGGCAGAGACTTAGGAACCGTGATCAGAGCCAGGCTGAACCTGAGCCTTCGCCCATCACATGGCCCAAGGTAGGGGCGAGGTGGGATCCAAGCTGCATTTATCCAAACACCTTCTCTGCTTGGGTCTGGCCTTGCCCCTCTCTGTCAAACAAAATGGGGGTGGGGGAGGGGTTGAGGCTGGCAAGACCTCAGTGGTCAAACTTTGGGCTTGCCGAACAAGGGAGCAGTTCCAATCCCGGTCCTATTTATTTGACCCCGCCCCCAGGCAATTCAGTGCAGGGCAATGGGGCAGGGGGAGGGGAGAGGGGTTCTGGTTTTGTCTCATCTCAGCTCTTGAGAGCCAGAGAGGAGAATGGCATTCACATCTCAGCCCATGAACAAAGATCTGCTCAGTCAACCAGCCTCAGCCTGCTGGGATCCCTGGCAAAACTGCCCTGGGGCATGGACAGAACGGGGACAGAGCCCCATGTAATCAGCAAGCCTTTCCCAGCTGGGCTGGAGAATGGGAAATAGCCAGGAGAAGAGGCCCAGCCACCTTTGCCATGGGATTATGCACTAACCTCAGCTGGGGGGTATCCTGATCTCAGAGCCTGCAGGGGCTCGCTCTGGCTGGGAGCGCTCTCTCCAGGCGGGTCCTGTGCGCTAAGCTGGCGAGCCAGCACACCCAGCTGAGCAGAACCGTCTGAGCTCTGTCACCGCTTCCCGAGGGCTAGGACTCTCGAGGATGTTCATGTAGGACGGTTTCAACCTGGAGCACCAAATAAAACTCTTTATTATGAAACATGGCTCCCTGCCTGCGTGGGACCTGGTGGGCTCTGAGCCCTGCCGCTCAGAACAAAGGGTCCTGAACAGGACGCCAGGAATGTCATCCTGCTCCGATGGGGCTTTTAGCTGTGGCCAGGTGGGTCTTGCTCTAATGGAAACTAGTCTCTCTCTCTCCTGGCCTTGTCAGCTGTAGCTGAGCTCAGGACAGGGCAGGGTCAGTGATTTCAGCACAGGGCTCTGGTCACAAATCCGGAGTCAGGTGAATTGCATTCTGTGCCCCATGTGACCTTGGGTCCATAACAGGCCAAGAGCCCCCCAAGTGGGCATGAAGCTAGATTCCCAAATCCACATTGAGGCACTTAAGGAAGCAGCCTGGTTGTCCCATGGTACTGAGTGCCCGGCAGCTCCCCTTGACCCCCATTCGAGCTTTGGGTGCTCAGCACCTGAGAAAATTAGGCTCAAGACTGCTCCATGCCTCAGTTTCCTCCTTTGCGGACCAGGGATGAGGATACTGACCTGCCTCGCCACAGGCTCGGAGCCTGAACTCAGATGCAATGCTTGGGTAGAGCAGACTGGCAGAGCAAGGAGCACTCTGTCAACTGGGGCCGTTTCTCCAGAGATCTCAAAGCACGTCACAGAGGTGGGTGAGTGCTAGTACCGGCCCCGTTACAGCTGGGGCAGCGAAGACACAGAATTGGTGACGTGACAGTGAGCTCATAGCAGAGCTGAGAATGGGACTCAGGAGTCCTGCCTCCTCATCCATTCACCTAGCCACCTATGTGCAGGACCATGGCGGTCAGAGGGCTGCTAGTGGGCTGTGAGCTCTGGCCCTTGCTCTTACTGGAGCAGTGGGACTCAGGCAGGCTGCTGGGCTCCCCTGAGACTACCCCACTGAAATGTGCCAGGGGCTAGAGCCCCAGGGCAGAGGAAGAGCTGCAGCCCTTCGCCCAGATTCACAAAGGGACTTAGGCACCTCCGTAGGCATGCACAGACCTGCCCGAGTCCTGGCACTGTCCCACAGCGAATGAGCTGCTCAGAGCCCTGGCAGGATTCTCAGACTAGGCATTCCCCACTTAGCTCACCTGCAGGCACTTGACCCAGACCCTTCCCCAGCCTAGCTAAGGGCCTGAACCACTGGGCTCTACTGTCAGTCTCTGGCCCAGTGAACACTATTTATACTCAGTGGAGCAGCAGACAGCCCCCGCCCAGTGTACCCTGAGGATTGGGGCACTCACCAGCCAGCTGGCAGACCTAAATTGGGCTCAAGTCCCAGCTTCCAATCAAGCAGAGACGAGACTTGAAGACAGGTGAGTGCCCAGGCTGGAACGGGGTGGGGTCTCTGCTTATTCCTAAGAAAGGCTTGACTTGCTGGCATGTTTAACTCCCGGAGAGAGCTCCAGCTGGGGATCTGGAGCAGAGAGGGGCTCCTCCGTCAAGCACCCAAGGCCCAGATGAATTGGAAGTGTGAATCTGGGCTTAAGCCCTGCCCCTCCCCTCTGCATGTCAGCTGGCTTAGGCAGCTCCCCACTCAGCGTGCTAGTTTCTGAGGCTCCCTCCCCAAGCACTCGTTGCCCAGGGAATCTGGGGGCTGTGACTCACAGGGCACCTAGGAGCTAGGTCCTGCCTTCGGAAGGGGAGTTTGGCAACTGGCATCTGCACGCTTGGTAGCCAGTGTCCAATAGCCACAAACAGGATAATCATGAGGGAAGGCAGTAGTGTCTAGTGGTTAGAGCAGGGGAACGCTGCCTGAGTCTCTCTGGGTGAGTCATGGCCCTCTCTGTGTCTTTGTAACAATGGGCAGTGCCACTACAGGGGCCTCGGCTGTAATAGCTGGGTCTCATTTTGGGCATTGGGCTGTGATACAGGCGGTTGGACAGTGATGTGGGGTCCCCTCTGGCCTGGAGTGCCATCACCCTAAGAACTTTATGACTCATTTACACTCCTCCCCAGAGTGGTGAGCGATTCAGCCAGTTGGTCTAGCACCCAGGAGTGACATGGGTGCTAATGAGTGAGAAGTGCTTTGAGATCCCCAGGAAACAGGCATTGGGCTGGTGTGAATGATTGTGACAGCGGATAGTGCAGACAGACAGAGACACTGTGAGAGGCAGCCCAGGCCTGGGGATGCAGGACAGCTGTGTTCTAGCCATGGCTCTGCTACTGGCTCACTCTTCTGCGCCCTTCCCCCCCGTCCATGCTGTTTGAGGTAGGGGCTGTATGTGCAGCACCCAGCACGATGGGGCTGTTGCCTCGCTCAAGGCCTCCTTGTTTCACTGTATGATGAATAATAACTCTAGGGAGCTGCAGGGCTTGAGTTGTGACTGTGTTGCACCAGCAGACGCACTGCCAGCAGAAGCCCTCCATGCCCAGCTGGGGATCCCAGAGGAGGAAGACGTCTGAGGGATGCAGCTTTCATCTCCTGTTGTTGGCTGCAGCCTGGGCAAGTGGCCTTTTCAAAAACCAATCTTTGCACATTTTTGCTAAGGGGGCCTCACACGGGGGTGGGGGCAGCTCCATCTGGGGGGCCTGAGTCCCATGTGTTCCACATACACCCCTGGAGCCTTTTGTTCTCCTCCCCAGGCTAGCCTTGCTGGGTCTCTCTGGTAGAAGGTGCCTCTGGCCCTGGTACATGGTCAGGTTCTGAGCCTCAAGGCAGTGTGGTGCATGGTCAGGCTCTGAGGCACCTGGCTCAGTTCCTCCCCTCTGGGATCAGGCCCCCTGGCTGGGAATGCACTCAGCGAGCACGGTGTTTGCAGCCAGAAAGCTGAACCCCAACCGCCTTGTGATAGATCAAATGTCCTGGCAACCCTGCTCTTGGGATCCCTCCTGGGGAGTCTCTCTAGGGCCTGCAGGCCGAGCCACCCCACATACGAGTGAGTCCTTCCTGAATGGAGCATGGCTCTGGATGCACCAGCCCAGGCACTGTACACATACGCACGTGATCTCATGCACATACTCCCAGCACCTCCTGCACAGTCCATCCTCCCCACCTCCCTCTCGTTCTCCTGCAGGATCCAGCAGCTCTAACCTTTCACACTCTTCAGAGCCTCCCTGTGCGCGCTGGCTCACGCGCTCATCCCTTGGAGCCTGGAGCCTCCAGAAATAGCTCTGCTTTGAAGAGCACTTCCCCCACACCTGGGCAGGGCAGAGCAGCTTGTGTCTTGCAATCGGTGCGATAAGCTGCTCTATGGGTAACGGAGAGGGGACATGGGAGCCACGCCAGCACCAGGCTCTGCAGGTGCAAGGGAGAGATGCTGGCCTCTCTCGAATCTGGATGGAGCAGCTTCTCTTGGGATGGCTGAGGAGTTTAGATCCTCTGCCCTTTCCTCCTCCCCTGGGGATCCTGGCTCAGACACGAAGGAAGGGTTGGCTCCTGTAATATAGGGGGAGCTCCAACTGCACAGTCATTTGGTCCCTGGCTTTCCTAGCTGCTCTGACAGCCTGCCTGAGCCCTGCGTGGCCACAGCTCACTCTCCATCCCCATCTCGCCATGTGATATTCCTGCCTTGGGGACTGGAGTTTTGCTCATTCCTAGAGCAGGAGCAGCAAGAGCAAGACCCCCACCACTCCTGGCCCTCAGCACCTCCCTGCCATGGAGTGAGGGGGAGTCCAGCCAGGTCTGAGACTGCCGAGTGCCACAGGGAGGGTCCCTGAGCCCCCCAATGCATTTCACTAGCCCACAGACTGGAACCTACTGGATACAAGCCCATGGCCAGTCCCGCAAGCCCTGCAGCACCCCCGGGCTGTGTCCGACTGAGTTCAGTGAGGCTCGGGAGGGTGTAAGCCAGGGCTGGCATTGCCCCCTTGGGTGTAAAATGCATTTGAAACCCACCTCCCACTACAGGGCTGCTGGCAGCTTTCTGAATCAGGGAGGAAATGGGAGTTAACCACTTCATTACTGAGCCTGCAGGAGCAAAAGGGATGTCAGGGCTGACCCCTGAGCCACTTACCTCCACTTTGCTGAAACACAGGGTGGGCCAGCCTCAGGTCAAAGGTTAAAACTAAACACCCCTTCCCCCCAGTCCTTCACACATGGTTGTTGCTCCATATGCTGCCTAACCCCCTTCCGGTACTGACAAGGTGCAAACACAGGTTAAGTTCCTTCCCTCTCCCACCCTCCCCAACTCTCCTGCAGCCTCCAGCTCTCTCCTTCCGCTCTCTCCCTGGCTACTTGAACTGAAGGCCTCCCACAGCACTCCACCTGGCACACGCATCCCCAGCCAATAGGCCCCTCCTGGGCTGGGATTTTACTGGCCACGGCCAAACCGGTGGGTCTATGGTTAAGCCTCTACACAAATGCCTGGTTATCAGAGGGGCTGCGCACTCCCAGCTCCCATCCAGTTACACCAGCGATGCACCAGGCCCATTGTTGGTGCACCCCTGAACGGCACACCCCCCCCCCCCTTGCCTCTGATGGAATCCAGAGACCGGCTTGGGGTTTTCTTCCAACGGTGCTGGGTGTTATGGAGAGTAACAGGCACAAGAGGGCAGTAGAATGCCCTTTTTGGTGACTTTTTATTTGGTGAACAGATTGGGGAAGGCCAGTGGCAGCCACAATATTTCCTGTGTTTGGTGGCTGTTCTGGGAGCAGCTGCAAGAGTCCCCCTGTCTGGGGAAGAGACAGGGGCTGCGTTCTGTCCCCTAATGCGGAGTTGGGCGGGTTTATACATCAGGGCTGGGGAAGAGTTAGATGTTCTTGCCATCCTAGTTTGGCGGGCATACTCCATCAGTGCTAGCTATTGGCAAGGGGCATTGGGCTCCTTGCTTGGGTGAGCACGTGACTTGGGGGTGGGTAACAAAGAGCCGTTCGCCTCAAGGTCACTGACTGGAATGCACCCATTGGCAGTGACTCAGAGGTGCTGCTATCGCAGGGTGGTTCTTTTCCCCAGGAGAGGTGAGTTTGGTGAATCTCAGGCTGGCTCCCCACAGACAGGCGTCTTCATCACAAAAGTTGGCACTAGGCTTGGCACCAGTGGGTGGCAACCTCGGCACAGCCACCAAGGACTTAATAGAGACTGAATACACCTTTGGAGGGTGTCCTTTGGGTTAGGACCAGGGCCGGCTCCAGGTTTTTTGCTGCCCCAAGCAAAAAAAAAAGGATGGAGTGCTGCCCCTTGAAAAGAGCCGCCCGCAAAGGGCTGGAATGCCGCTCCTTGAAAAGGGCCGCCCCAAGCACATGCTTGGAACGCTGGTGCCTAGAGCCGGCCCTGGGTAGGTCTGAGACATGTGAGCAGGGGGCACTGTGGGAGAGTAGCATGTCTTGAAACTGCCAGGGCATTGAGGAGCCCATTGCCAAGAGCTTTCAGGCTGGGCATCAAATTCATACCAAAAATATAAGAGTCCCTCCAAGATGTAACATCTGCAGCATGTTACCTGAACCCTCTACAAGTTTAAAAGTGGGAGAAGACAATTGTACCTTCTCTGGGCACATGGTCTCCACTGCCACCCCTGAGTCCTCCAGATGCATTTACAGCCTGCTCCCTCTTCACTGTTGGTAAGGATCTGGCCGTGAGGGGTACCCTATAGGAGCTTAGCTAGACTGCCACAAATGGGGTCCTGCATAGCAGCCAATGTGCCATCAGCCCCTGGTGCTGTTGGGAGGCTGGGCCCAGCACAAAGGCGAAAAAGCCCCCTCGTGGCAGCCCCAGGACAGCTGCTCTGGCCCTGCAGTAGTCTGCCCATCTTGTGCCGCCCGATCCAGCTTGGTCACTCCTTTCTGTTCACCCTTTTCAGGGCACATAGAATCCTGCAATGGAGTAGCACCGTAGGTTAGGAGATGGGCCTTCAGGGTCTTCCTTTGCTCAGATTCTTCCCTGTTCATGGGGAGGGTTTATATCCGCTTCATTCCCCCGACCTTGGGGTTGGCAGGGGAACCCAGGCCATGCCAGCCCTCTTCACCAGGTTCCAATCCAGGGCGGCAGCTAAGTCCTGTGCCCAAAGTGCTACTCTGCTGCCTCCCTGGGTCGCTTCCTCACCAGTCCCATTTCCCAATGATACAACAATAACCATCAAATATCTGGTTTCAGAGGGGTAGCTGTGTTAGTCGGAATCAGCAAAAACAACAAGGAGTCCTTGTGGCACCTTGGAGACTAACAAATTTATTTGGGCATAAGCTTTCGTGGGCTATATCCCACTTCATCAGATGCATGGAGTTAAAAATACAGTAGGGAGGTATAAATATACAGCACATGAAAAGATGGGAGTTGCCTTACCAAGTGGGGGGTCAGTGCTAACATGGCCAATTCAATCAGGGTGGATGTGGCCCATTCCCAACAGTTGACAAGAAGGTGTGAGTATCAACAGAGGGAAAATTACTTTTTGTAGTGACCCAGCCACTCCCAGTTTTTAGTCAGGCCTAATTTGATGGTGTCAAGTTTGCAAATTAATTCCAGTTCTGCAGTTTCTCATTGAAGTCTGTTTTTGAAGTTTTGTTGTTGAAGAATGGCCACTTTTAAGTCTGTCATTGAGTGTCCAGGGAGATTGAAGTGCTCTCCTACTGGTTTTTGAATGTTACAATTCTTGATGTCTGATTTGTGTCCATTTGTTCTTTTGTGTAGAGACTGTCCAGTTTGACCAATATATATGGCAGAGGGACACAAGATGGGATATATATCGCATTGGTAGATGTGCAGGTGAACGAGCCCCTGATGGTGTGGCTGATGTGGTTAGGTCCTATGATGGTGTCCTTTGAATAGATATGCGGACAGAGTTGGTAACAGGGTTTGTTGCAGGGATTGGTTCCTGTGTTAGTGTTTCGTGGTGTGGTGTGTAGTTGCTGGTGAGTATTTGCTTCAGGTTGGGGGGCTGTCTGTAAGCGAGGACTGGCCTGTCTCCAAAGGTCTGTGAGAGACAGGGATTGTCCTCCAGGATAGGTTGTAGATCCTTGTTGTTTTTTTCATCAAATAACTGAAATCAAAGGTGAAGTCTCTGACCTCCTGAGTCTCTCCTTGGTCTGGGAAAGTCTCTACAGAGTCACAGGCAGCAGAGCCCCTGGTGTATTCCATCCGACAAGCTCAGGGCATAGATCACTTAACCTCCACTGCCTACTAAGTTGGCTTGCACTAATCCTGGGCCATCTGGGCCCTGAGCACCTGCTTACCCCCTTCCTTACCAGTGTGGGGTTTGTATACCCTTGTCACACACTCCAAAGGGAAACAAGTGAGGAGCACAATGAGCTGGGCAGACAAAGAGCAAGCAGCAGATGATGTTTTGTAGCTCAGAGCCCTACTTTGTGTTCAGTCCATAGCTCATGTTGGCGCCTAATGCATATCCCTTGCTAGCTGTGTAGCTGCAGACTTCATAGATTCCAAGGCCAGAAGGGATCACTGTGATTGTCTCATCTGACCTCCTGTATAACACAGGCCGGAGAACTGCCCCCAAATAATTCCTAGATCAGAGCTTTTAGAAAAAATATAGGGTTACCATATCTCCTAAATAAAAAAAGAGGACCCTCCACGGGCCCTGGCCCCGCCCATTTCCCCACCCCCTAGCCCCACCCAACTCCGCCCCTTCTCCACCCTAACTCCGCCCCCTCCTCCCTCCCACTCCCAGCCAGGGGGAAAGGGCTGCCCCAGTGCTACCGGCTTCAGGGTTTGCCGGGCAGCCCCCAGACCCTGCACCCCCAGCCAGTGCTTCCCCAGCGCAGCTGGAGCCTGGGAGGGGAAGCGCCCAGCCGGGGGCGCAGGGTCTGGAGGCTGCCCGGCAAACCGTGAAGCCAGTAGCGCTCGGGCTTCGGGCAGCCCCTGTGCCTCCAGACCCTGCGCCCACAGCCAGGCACTTCCCCTCCTGGGCTCCGGCGGCGCAGGGTCCGGAGGCCGGTAGCGCTCGGGCAGCCCGGCTCTTAAACAGAGCCGAAGAGGAGCAGAGCCTCCAGCCGCGGTGGCTCTGTGTAACTTACACTGTTACCATACATATGTTACCATATTTCCACAAACAAAAAAGAGGACACTGGGGGTGGAGGACACTGGGGGGGGTGGAGGACACTGGGGGGGGCCCACCCTAGCCCCGCCCCATCCACTCCCTCCCACTTCCCACCCCCTGACTGCTCCCCTCAGAACCCCAACCCCCCCTGCTTCTTGTCCCCTGACTGCCCCCTGCTGAGAACCCCCTACCCTAACTGCCCGCCCCCAGGACCCTATCTGCCCCCTTATCCACTCGCATGGGTGGCAGGGTTGTAGAAATTTTGGTGGTGCCCAGAACCCCCCACCCCACCTGCCTAAGGCTCTGGGAGGGGGGTTGGAGGTCTGGGGTGCAGGTTCTGGGCTGGGGATTAGGGTGCAGGAGGGGTGCAGGTTCTGGGATAGAGTTTGGGTGCTGGGTGCAGGCTCCGGGCTGGGGCAGGGGGTGGGTGTGCAGGAGGGAGTGAGGGGTGCAGGCTCTGGGATGGAGTTTGGGGGTGAGAGGCGGTGCAAAGGGAGGGGGTGCAGGCTTTGGGAGGAAGTTTGAGGGCAGGAGGGGGTGTGTGGGAAGGGGGAGGGGGAGGGGGATTGGGAGGGAGTTTGGGGATAGGAGGGGATGCAGGGGTGAGGGCTGTGGGTCTGGGGATGAGGGGTTCATGATGCAGGAGGGGGCTCAGGGATGGAGCAGAGGATTAGGGTGTGTGGGGATGAGGGCTGGGGGGTTTGGGGTGTTGGAGAGGCTCAGGGCTAGGGTGGAAGGGCAGGGTAAGGGCAGCCTGTCTTCCCATTAGTGGATGGGGGCACTAGGACCCGGGGGCAGCAGACAGCAGTTGCTGCTAGCTCTGGCAGTACAGGCAGACAAGGGAGAGGCAGACAGGGAGGGGGGGATGTGCAGAGGGGGGATGGCAGGTGGAGGCTGGGGACCCATCCAACACTCCCCCGCTCCCTGACTGCCCCCCCCCAACTCCTCTTACCATTCTGGGTCCACGTGGGTCTGTTTGTGTGTTACACAGGACTACAGAGAGAGGGAGGGGGAGCAGGGGAGGGCTCTAGCTGCTGGAGGCCAATGGGAGTGGGTCAATTGGCCTAGCCGCCCAATCAGCAGCCACACTCTGCATGGAAGGGAGGGAGGCGAGGGAGAAAAAAACCCCGGACATTTTAACCTTGTTACCAATTCCTCCCGGACGGCTATTTAGAGACGCAAAAGCCGGACATGTCTGGGGAAATACGGACGGATGGTAACCCTACTCTTCGGTTCTGTGTAACTTACACAGTGTAAGCAGAGCCGCCGCGGCTGGAGGCTCTGCTCCTCTTCGGCTCCGTGTGCGCTACCGGCTTCGGGCAGCCCCCGTGCCTCTGGACCCTGTGCCACCGGAGCCCGGGCGGGGAAGTGCCCGGCTGGGGGCGCAGGGTCTCGAGGCATGGGGGCTGTCCGAAGCCGGTAGCTCTCGGGCAGCCCGGCTCTTAAACAGAGCCGAAGAGGAGCAGAGCCTCCAGGCGCGGCGGCTCTGCTCCTCCCCGACTCTTAAGCTCTGCCATGCGCTGGTGCCCTTCAGCACATAAGACTACAAGTTCCAATATGCAATGCGGCGGGGGCGTCTCCGGATAGATCCCAGCATGCAACGCTCTAAGCCCATGGGCTGAGCCTGATGGGTGTGTGTGCAGAACTACATTTCCCAGGGTGCGCCGCGCTCCCAGACTCGGCTAGCGGGCAGGAGGCCCCGGAGCGGATATCCGGCTCCGCCTCACATACAGCCGCTCTTGGGTAGCCGGGCTGAGGAGAGCAAGTAGCGCGTCCCGGAGCCCCGCCGACCCCTAGAGCCCCGCGCGGTGCGGTGCGGCGCGGCCCGGCTCCGCCATGGGCTGCACGCTGAGCGCCGAGGACAAGGCGGCGGTGGAGCGGAGCAAGATGATCGACCGCAACCTACGGGAGGACGGCGAGAAGGCGTCCAAGGAGGTGAAGCTGCTACTGCTCGGTGAGGAGGGGCCGGCGAGGCGGGGGGCTCGTGCCGGACCCTGTCCCTACGGGAGGGGGAGGGGCGCCGCGCCGTGCCGTCCTGAAGGGGGGGCGCCACCGCGCCAGCTCCCTGGCCTCGCACAGCGCTCGGACTGCGGCCGGTCGGTCGGTCGAACGAGCTACCCGGGGCTGGTTGCCCTCCCCCGCTCCCGGTTAGGGGCGGTAGACCTGCAAGCTCATCCAGGACTGAATGGCTCCAGGGCCTCCCCCTGGCTGCCCCTGCTGGGATGGGCGGTGGCGCGGGGCTCTCCCTCCCCCCGCCCCCCGGAAGCCCCCAGCGGCGCTGCTAGCCGGGAATAGCTCTCTGTGCAGTCAGGGGCGGGGGGACTTGGCAGCTCAGTTTGCTGTTGAGGAGAGAGGGCTTCAGAATCGGGCACTGATCCTTCGTGTGGGTCTGCTCTGAACGTGACTCTCTGGAAGTGGCCTTGTGTGTGCCCCTTCTCCAGGTGAGAGCGGCTCCTTTTCACAAGCAAAAGGGCTAGTACCTGGCAGCTGGTGGTCAGACTAGGTTCGCCAACCGTTGTGATAGTAGCTCGATGCCTCAGTCAAAATAGAATTTGGCTCCTTTCATGACTAAGGCTATGGCTATGCTATGGCTTTTGTCGGCAAAACTTCGGTCAGTCGGGGGTGTGAAAAAAACATCTCCCTGACCAACATAACTTTCACCAACAAAAGTGCCGGTGTGGACAGTGCTATGTTGCCTGGAGAGCATCTTCTGTCAACATAGCTAATGCTGCTCATTGGGGATGTTTTAATTATGCTGGCAGGAGAGCTTTCTCCCCCGCCGGCATAGAATGGCTACATGAGATCTTACAGTGGCACAGCTGTGCTGCAGTAAGGTCCATAGTGTAGATGTGGCCTAACTGGTCTCTGCAGTGCTTGCAGGAGTGAAGTATAATGTTTTATTGTCACCAAAGTCAGAGCTCTGGACATGTGCAGGAAGCATATCCTCTGAGTAAGGAGATGCTATTTTTACATAGGGTCACTTTTCTGACGTTAACATTTTAATGTGCTGCAAGAATATTTGTCTGCAATCCAGTATTTACTTATTGGAGATTGCTGACTTGTGTTTTTTCAGTATAGTTCTTTGAACAGATTAATATTTTGAGGCTACAAATAAATTGCCATGTTCTCTGTTTTTATTAACCCTATTGGAGGCTTGTGCATGGGGTATAATGAAGAATACTGAGATAAAAGGAAGCAAATGAAAATTAAGGATTGTCTATTGGGGGAAATTGCTGAATAGCGAAATCTGTCAAATCGTAATAGACTCCCAAGTGAAACAGTGGCAGTCCCATTTCTTGAGTAATTTAAAATGAGCTAAAGAATAAAGTGTGAGGAATAACCTTGCATTTATTGGGGTGGAAGGTGGATTAGCTGATGTCTGTATTTCATCATCAGTTGTTTGAAGTTTGCAATTTTAGTACATATACTAGTGAGCTTCTCTCATTTGTGTGGGAAATGTTACACTAAGATTTCTGGTTTCCTAAGGGGAGACAGCCATGGGAATCCTGAGAGCAACATGTGTATTGCTTAACTTGTTTTCACCTGTGTGTACTGTGTTGAGGCACTGAAGTTCTTGGTCCTTTGTGTGCATAGAAAAGATTTTGATTGGCTATATGTGGTGATAGGTCTTCTTCCTTGAGGGTTTGTTCCTTTGTGTCCAGTGAAAAAATTCTCTAAGTAGGAGTTGCAAAATCTGTAGAGAAGGGACTTTGAATGGGATTAGTAACCTTTTTGATACTGTGTACATGGGGTTTTTTTATGTGCCATGATGCTGGAATGCAGCTAACACTGAAATGCCACTTTGAAAGGAATTTGCAGAGGTGTCAGCATTTATGCCTATACATAAGAGGCCTAAGTAATACAGAAAAGCTGTACAAATCAAAAGAAGTAGCAATGTTCACGCAGAGTGGGAGAGACTTTTCAAAAGCATGAATTGTGGTTATGCACCTAACTATTATTGTCTTTCAGTGGCTGTTAGGCCAATTAACGGCCATTTGTGCTTTTGAAAATGTCTGCATATAACTCATTAAAAAAAAAAAATCCTAGCTTAGTAAGGTCTCTGAATTAAAGGATTTTACGAAGATGTTTGCTCTCTATGTATTTGGTAATATACAGCAAAAACAACAATCAATTGCTAGGATAAAATGCATGCTTTAGTCATTTCATTAACATTTCAAAAAGCTAGACAAATAGCACGTGAATTTTAAATAGTTTGAGATAGCATTTTTCTTTCAAAAATTAATATAAAAATGTCTTGATTTGAAGCAAGGTAGGTCACTTTGTTAAATTGTAAGAGACCTTTGGAGTGTTTAATAACTGGAGCAAGCCACTCAATGCTGATGCAGAGTAGTTTAGAAGAAATGTATTGCTTTACGTAAAGTCCAAACCCACTCTGTAATCCTCTTTTTAAAATTCAGGAATACTTTGAAGGTGAGAAGACTCCATATAAATCTTCCCAGCATCTATTCAAATAAGTGGCCTAGTTTTGCACTTCTCTGCAGAATTATGTAGGTTGGGAAAGCTCACATAGGCAAGGTCTAGTCATTTTCCCCTGTCTCAGCCTTTTAACAGAATCTTCAATATTATGACACTTCTAAATCGCTACATCGTTCAACATGTGGGTGACACCATATCTCAGGATTCTAACTGCATTTGACTTCTTCCCCGCCCCTTTTAAAGAGAGAGAGATTCTCCAATTTTTGGACTAGCCTTATTTCAGCTACACATCCTGTTACTACAGGCTTTTTTTGTTCCTCTGGGTTTCTACTTTTCTTTTTTGCTGTTGATTTGGTTTTACCCTTATTGAGAGCAGCCCAGAAGTGGAAGGAAAAATAGGATCTAAGTTGTCTAGTCTTGCTCACTAATCCCTTTCATGGCGGCTCTTGGGTCATCAGTGTAACCTGGTGAATTATATAACCATATTTGCATTTCTGTAGCACCTTTCATACAAGGGTGTCAGATTACTTTACTTTACAAATAATACTTGTTTCACAACCCTGCCTGTTAGGTAGCAAAGTGTTACACCAGGGGTTGGCAACCTATGGCATGTGCCGAAGGCGGCATGTGAGCTGATTTTCAGTGGCACTCACACTGCCCGGGTCTTGGCCACCAGTCCAGGGGGCTCTGCATTTTAATTTAATTTTAAATGAAGTTTCTTAAACATTTTAAAAACCTTATTTACTTTACAGACAGCAATAGTTGTTATATATTATAGACTTATAGAAAGAGATCTTCTAAAAAACGTTTAACTGTATTACTGGCGTGCGAAACCTTAAATTAAAGTGAATAAATGAAGACTCGACACACCACTTCTGAAAGGTTGCTGACCCCTGTGTTAGACCAATTTTAGACATAAGGAAACGTAAGAAGAGAGTAGTGACTTGACCAAGATCACACAAGACCTTGTCTGCACTAGGTAATTGTCCTGTTGCTGACTGCTGTTAATGGGTCTCTTTGAACCAATGCTGAAAATGGCTTTAACTGGTGGTAGATACTGGTCTTCAGCAACATTATAGAAAACATTGTTGACATCTATTGTCGGCAGCAGGTCAATCTCCGAGCATATGGGAGACTGGGAGAGAGTAGGGAATAGAACCCAGGAATTCTTGCTCAGACCTCTACTCTAGACAGTACTCCTTCCTTTCTATTGGTTTGTTACCAGTGCCTCCAGGAAAATGCTACTGTGCAGGAACAGACATGCAATTTAGCTAATGTATAATTCTGTGGGATTTTCCTGTTATGGTGAGCAGCAAAGTGTGGGAGGGTATGGAAATTGTATGATTTTTGCCTACTCAGTTTAACTCTTACCAGTGCTGTAAGTAGGGCCCATCGTTTTCAGTTTGTTTTATTTAATTTTTCCTGGGAATTTCAGTGTGTATTACCACAACAAAAACGGGTGAAAATGCATGCGCAAAACTATTTATTTTGGGGGGTAAATATCTGTTTATTTTGGTGGATAGAAAGACTGGAAAAGTGTTCAGGAGATTAATTCTTTGAATTCCGTTCATCAATGTGGTTTGCTGCAGAAACTGAAACGGAACTTTATACACAATGCCACCTCTGAGTTTAAGAAAACAATGCATCTCTAATCCCCAAACACAAATTTTCATTTGAATAAACAGTTTACTGTCGTAGACTTAGTCTAATACTTCTATAAATATTTACATTTAATAATTGGGCCATACCATTTGCAGCGCATACACTCAACTTCGTCCTTTTCTCCTTTTTTTGTTTTTAAAACTTTTGAATAATTCCTTGTGTTCTGAAACGTATTCCAATACAGATTGTTTTCTTCACGTTTTAGTGTGTCAGATCTTTAAACCGTTATCTGCTAACAGCTTGAAATGTGGATGTGGTGGACATGAGATTCATCCATACTTTCAGCTGTGCAGGCACTTCAGAGCTTGCGTGCGTGCTGCCTGTTTGTTGTGTGTATCTTCTAGTCTAATCATAACCTTCCTTCAACAGGCAGCTTTGCATATATGCACAGACTAGTGTATTACTGTAATGCGGATCTCAGGCACTGTATTATATTTTCCTAATAAAACAAGTTTTTTTTAATATTTGAATATACAAAAGTAGGGTGAAAATTGGAAAAAAATGAATAATACTTTTTGTAAAACCTGGGAAATTTTTGGTAAAAATGAGTTTAAACTGAAAATGAAGGGGCTTAGCTGTAAGTTATGCCATATGGTATAAATTTACTGTATTGCTGCTTTTTTTAAAAAAAAAGTTCATCATATCAAGTGACAAATACATTATTGGCTGTAGAAGGTAGTTCTATTGTTGAATCCAGTCAGTATCACTCCTCTGTAAGGAACTGTAACCTGGCGCAGACTCACCCGGCGGTGCCTCCTGCTGGTCTCTTCCGGGAATTAGCTCTTCCAGTGTCCTGGAGCGCCCCCTGCAGGCCGGTGATGCGCCTTGCCACTGGCCCCATGTCCTTCCCAGGACTCCAGTGCTCCTTTCTCTGGGTGCTGCCCCCTGGCAGTACCCTACAGTTCCGTGTCTCCCCCTCCCAGGGGAACCCCCACCCACTATCCCCACTTCACCTCAGTCTTGGCTACTGCCCAGTCTCCATCTAGCCTCTGTTCACTGAGGGAGACTGCAGTATCAGCCACTCATCATAGGCAAAGGGATTTGGACCTGCTGCTTCTGCCTACCTGTGGGCTGCCCCCTGCAACACCATACCTAATAGGCCTTACCAGGCCTGCAGCCTGGGGCTTTCCTAGGCCGGAGTTCCCCGGCTCCCTTGGCCTTTCCCCAGCCCTGCTCCACTCCAGATACCTGGTTAAGCTTCCTGCAGCCAGGCCCTTCTCTCTCTGAAGGGGGGGGAGAGAAGAGAGAGAGTGAGTTCCTGGCTCAAGCCTTTATAGGGCCAGCTGGCCCTCCAAATCAGCCCAGGCATCTTGCCCTTCCACAGCCCTCCTCCAGGGCTGTTTTAAACCCCTCAGGGCAGGAGCGGATAACCACCCCGCTACAGGAACATTCTGCTAGATGGCATCTTTTCCGACGCATCTTTCCCCTGTTTGAACTGTTCATGCATAACATGCATTTTTACCAGTCTTTTTTTATCACTCCCTAGTTCTATGGTACTTGAACATAATTCAAAAACACAATCCATACAAAATTGAAACCGAAGCCCATCCTAAACAACCCTGATCTACGTAACCAGTTAACCCAAGAGACAGTCTACAAAGAACACCCCCCACCTTCTCTAGTGACCTGATCCACCAGTTATTTCTTAGCCCTTCCCTGAGCTCAAGATAATAGGCTTTGTGTTGTGCCATGAAGGTCAACAAGTTTTGGCTATTTCTGACCAAAGGGCTGGAGGATGAACTCCGAGGGTGAGGGCCATTCATTGAAAATGCCTTGCCACTACTTCCTTGTAAACTAGGAAGACAAGTGTTTTAGTGCCACAGCTGATCAGCTCTGGACAATATCTCAAAAACAGGACATCTAGGGTTTCATAGGGCAAAATTCTCAAACTCTGCCTAAAACTGGAGGGCAGACAGTGCACTAATGTAACAAGGTCATCTAATACAAGTTGGGTTTCTATACAGTACCTAAATCTCAACCCAGATTGTGAGGAGGCTTGTCTAAGGCATTCTGATTCATGAATTACAAGTTCTTCTTACACTTCCAGAACTTCATTGGGTGACACAGGGAATCGTCATGTCCCCTCCATATTGCCCTCCTATTCTATACTCCCTCTGCTTTCTCCCCCCCCCCCACCAAAAAGCTAAAGTATTTACCTACAAAACATTTAATCAGTCATCACAAAGTGAAAGGCTTTAATTTTCTAGAGGTTCAGGAGACGACCCTGATCCATCAGGCTATCTGCCAATCAGAGTAAATCCACTGTCAGACTTTATGGCATAAGAATAAAAATGTGGTGAAGTCTGTGAGCTTTGGAATGAGACTTGTGCCATGGTGCTTTGCAGTCTTCTCTCTTGCTTCTTGTGTCTTAGGTCATCCGTAAACCATTTGTGTGGAAGAGCTAAGAGAGACACTTTTGGCGTCGTTATCATATTAATAGCTGAGGACAAACAATTTATAAAGTACTGCTTAACCATTGGTGGATCTATATATCCTGCCCCTCAAAAGCTTTCTGGGCATGCTTGTTCCATTAATCTTCGACGCATAGCATCAAACAAGTTTTGTCCAACTAGAAACGGGTGCCCCAAAGACAAGTCCTCTTTTCTGTAAGTTAAACAAGTCACTACCAAGTTAATCCCCTGGCAGAAAGCATTTTATATTTCTCGTATATGTATGATTCAAAAGCAATCTCATAAGGATTTCAAAAGTGTCTACAATTTAAATATTTACAAATTGTTGTTACACATTCTGTTCTATAGTGACTTTGCTATGTCCCATTTCATAAGAAGTAGAATGGGGACATTCCTGTTACATCCAACTTCCTCGATTTTTAATGTCATAACTTTCTGCTGTTTCCAGTATTGAAATTAGCAGTAGTATGCATCTGATTTCTAATCTTATTTCAGTGGTTAAACTGATCACAACCCCCAGGTTGGCTCATGAAAGGCAATGGGGGGGGGGTTCACAAGCATGAATGCTTCGTTAGTCTGTGGCCATGTCTACACTTACAAGCTTACAGTGGCACAACTGTACCAATACAGCTGGGCTGCTGTCAGAGTGCTCATGTAGCCACATTATGCTGATGGGAGAGCGCTCTCCTGTTGACATAATAGCTACCGCCACTCATTGAGCTGGTTTTATGTCAGCAGGAGAGAGTTTCCTGCCGCCGTAGCGCTGTGCATGCGAGCGCTTATGCCAGCAAAACATATGTCACTCAGGGGTATGTGTATTTTTTTTATTTTGTTTTTTTAACACCCCTAAGTGACAAAAATGTTGCCAGCATAAGTGCTACCGTAGACATAGCCTAAAGTGAAGAAAATCTCCCTCCTTTTCACCCCACGCCCTGTTACCTTTTTAAGATCAAGTATTCTGTCTGTTCTTATAACAGACACAAATTATATAGGCTTAGCAATGCATTGATGTTGATACTTTTTTACTCTGTTTTTATAGTACTGTAAATGGTAAGGGGCTTGTGAATTTTTTTTTTACTTCAGATAAGGGGTTGCCACCCTGAAAAGATTGAGAATAACTGCCTTATTTGATCTGGCTGTCAGAGGATGAGTGTGTGTGATTACTATATATGATGTGTTTAAGTTACTTCAAGAATGAATATTTTCAACTTAGTTCTTATGTCATTCAATAGAAAAAAGCCTTTGTGAAAGGACATTAAGAGGAAGACTTTAGTCATGTGATGGAGTAGATGTTTGAAGTACTTCCAGCTAAAAGATTGACTCAGGAATGCTGCAACATTTTAGTCCCTTTCATTCTCCTGCATATTTAAGTTTGACAGCAGGGCTTGAGGTAAACCTGTGTAGGTGAGAAAGAGGCAGCTAAAGCAGTTTACCTGGGAGATGTGTTTATTTGACCTTTTGTCAAGCAATCTGTTTAGTGCTTTTCATGACTAGTATCAATAGGTGTCTTGTGTTCCATGTTGGTAATGTTGGTTTAATTAGCTTAAACTAAGGCTGCAGTGTGAAGTGCTGTAAAAACAACTACAAAACAAAAAGGCAAGGATGGTGGTGGTAGTATGCATAGTTCAAGATGCATAGAAGTGGTCTATAATGCTTTAGTTGTATTAAAAAATCCCTCTCTGGAGAGGAAATGAGACCCTGCTGAGCTTTTGCGATCTTATGGATTTGCTCTGTTATCGACCATGGATGTAGTTGCGCTGGTGCAAGCCCCTAGTATAGATAGGTACAGCTAGTATTTGCACTGGTGGAATTTACACCAGTTGGCCATTGATGGCTGGAATTCGAGCAAACCCTGGTGTGGACAAGGCCCTGAAATCCCGCGCACTTGAGTAATAAAAGTTACTACAGAGAACTTTTTTCCAGAGGGTCTGGCTAGAGAATCTTGCCCTCATGCTCAGGGTTCAGCTGAGCGCCATATTTGGGGTCAGGAAGGAATTTTCCTCCAGGGTAGATTGGCAGAGGCCCTGGAGGTTTTTCGCCTTCCTCCGCAGCATGGGGCAGGGGTCGCTTGCTGGAGGATTCTCAGTGATTTGAAGTCTTTAAATCATGATTTGGGGACTTCAACAGCTGAGTCAAGGGAGAGAATTCTTCCAGGAGTGGGTGGGTCAGCTTTTGTGGCCTGCATCATGTGGGAGGTCAGACTAGATGATCATAATGGTCCCTTCTGACCTTAGAGTCTGAGTCTATAATAAGATTTTGAGCAATCTGTCAGGTTTGTGAAGGCCATTCTTTGCATTTGGGGCTAATTTTGTGTGCTAGAGATGTGCTCCATTGTCAATATTCATGTGTAGTGTGGAAACTAACAATTCTGCTATAAATCAAGTTTTATCTATTTTCTATTACTTTCTGTTGGATTCCATCATCTTGCTGCCCATAACTAATCATTACGGTTTTGTAGCTAGTGATGGTTAGTAACAAGTTCAAACTGCTTCAGTGATGAATGCTGCAATTTAAATATTATTGCACATAGTTTTTTGAATGCAGAGAGCCTTCTGGCATAATCAAATATCCTGTTTTTGCTGATATGCTCATAGGCTATAAAGGGAATAAGCAACTTTACTGTGATGTAGAGCTTTAGAGTAGAATAAGATCCTCAGAGAATCATGGAAGAATATCTGCATCGGAGACCCTGTCTAACTGTAAAACTATAAAGCTGAACTGATTACAACACAATTGTTCCTTAACCTCATTACAACATGGCCAACAAGTTGTAATGCAGCTGAGACCTTACTTCATCCCCGTAACCATGTTGAAACCTGAGTCTAGGCTACAACTTTTAGTGCTTTTATAGCTGAATCTGGGAATGACTGTTCTGACCCAGTTCCCAGAGTTGGTTAAAGCATTCCACAAAAGACTGTTAGATTTGAATTAAGGGTAATTAATACATCTTGTTTAGACACCTCCCTCCCCCCACATAATTAGTTTCTTGTTCTGCAGTTTTTATCTAAAAATCTATTTATAATGTTGATAATTCCATATATCAATATTTCTTTCAGTGACTTTTAATTAGAGAGTAGGTTGTCTAGTCAACCCTAATAGTTTCTAATTGCTAAATCAAGTTTCCTAATCTGTAATGTCCTGATATGTCTGGATCCTTTTTTGAAAGGCTGCTTTGGATTTTACTTAAACATTATGAAAGGTCACAAGATGTAATATTTTTCACCACATACAAAGTGTAAATTTTATCTATATCTTTGAATTCAGCATTTTTCAGCTTCCTGTTGGCCATCCTGCCTTAAAGTGACCTCATTTGTGAAATAGTATTATATGGAACTCTTAAATAAGTTTCTAGCCTGTTTTTATGCTGGCATGGGCAAATTAGCTCTTGTTCTACTTAGTTTGTTTATTTATTGATTGATTGGCAGGCATGACCATTGTGCTCAAGTACAAGACACAATAACTATGTCAAGTACTTCCAAGTTTTCTTGCAGGGCACCCTCTCAAGTATAATTTCAAAAGCCTTGAGGCAGTTGTTACACATTCAATCCCTTAAGTAAAAAGTAGGTTAATACAACAGTACTATGAAACTTTTGACTTTTGGGCATTTAAAATTAACAGTATTTTGAATGTTAACTTTAATGTCTTTGATACAGATACAGTGTAATGGTCCCATAACCTGGCTTGTGCAATTAAAATTGAGATGGATTGGATGACCTATTGCTCTATTTAACTTCTGTGCCTAATATTAACTCTAATTACTTGGATGCTGTGAATTTTCAATCGGTGTTATATGAACTTAAATTATTGTATTTAATTTCCTATCTCTGAAAAATAAATCTGTTTCCTGCAGAAATAAACGCACATGATTGTGCATCTACCCTATTACTAACTGTTGGTGCAGATAAACTGTTTGCATGGGGCGATTTTTTAACCTAACACTTTTACAGAAGAGGAGGTGGTGTCTTGTTATGCCGTACTGGGTGGATGTAATATTTTTGCCTTTGGCCTCTGACTTGAGATCCTATCTGACTTAGAGAGATAGTGGTGTGATGAATGCATCCTGTCATATTATTGTGATTAACTTCCTTCCTAACAACCTCAGCTTTTAATGGAGCAGTGTGGGTGCTGGCCACTCTCTCAAACTATCTGATTAGCCCCTTTCCTATTTGACAGTAGGACTGGCTGTCTGACCTGCTTTACTCTCCTCCTGATGGCCTCACTTCCTCTGCCCTCAACCTTGTCTGCTTTAGCAGCAGTAGCATATGGTTTCTAGTTTTGTCACGGAAGAGTCTATTGCAAGTCACACTGATTCTAAATGCTGTAGTTGATTAAGAGCAGGGATCGGCAACCTTTGGCCCCCGGCTCGCCAGGGTAAGCACCCTGGTGGGCCGGGCCAGTTTGTTTACCTGCCGTGTCCGCAGGTTTGGCCGATCATGTCTCCCACTGGCCGTGGTTCACTGCCCCAGGCCAATGGGGGCTGCGGGAAGTGGCGCGGGGCGAGGGATGTGCTGGCCGCCGCTTCCCACCGCCCTCATCCGCCTGGAGCGGCAAACCTGCGGACGCAGCAGGTAAACAAACTGGCCCGGCCCACCAGGGTGCTTACCCAGGCAGGCCGCGTGCCAAAGGTTGTCGATCCCTGATTTAGAGGAAAGAATGCTGCTTTTAAACCTTCAAGTATTTTGGGGATTTTAAACCAGGAAAGTAGTGTACTGGAAAGTGTAAGCCTTTCTGTGTTTGAAGGGAAGTATTCAAGTTCACTTGCTAGGGAGAAACATTGAATAAGGGATGAGAAAGGGAGATAAGTCATCAGACCCAAAGGGATGTTAAGTCACTCCCATTTCGCACTTGTAATTTTTCTCCAGATACTATAGAAAGACACACATTAGACTCTCCAGAGTTATTGGAAATCTTGTTACAGCAATATAAGGCTGACTTTGGTCTCTGTTAGCATACCAGAAGAAAAATTGTGCATTTCAGATCATGCGTGTGGCCTGTGACCAAAGCAGGAGAATTTGGCATAATTTGAGGCGAATCAAATAAGCTGTTTCTCACCTATGGGCCTTACAGGAAAACTGATGCCATTGACTTTTTAAAAAGTCTACCCCCCTGCTGCCAATCCACTCACAGGTGTTTTTGCAGCTTCTAGGAGAAAGTGGTCTGAACAAGGACCAGATTTCTCTGTAGAAATTTTTCAACCCTGTCCAGCTTTGCCCACTCCCTTTCGCAGCCCAGGTTAATGCAGTCTTGAGTTGGTTCCCAAACAAGGATTTTAGACTAGTGATTGGTCACTGCTTCCAAAGCAATAATGTTTACTGGGTAAAAAGTGAAAGTGTCTAAAAGGCATATTTAATTTCTGGTCCAACACAATGGGGTGGTTTCAAATATTTTTGATACTATTGCATTCATTTAGTTTTCTATACCCAGAATATTGGAACACCCAATCATCTAATTGCTATCCAAAGCGGTTTCTTGGCAGTTTACTGATCAATTTTGGCTTCTTGTGAGGGTTGGATTTTTCTTCATGTTTCAGAAAGGCATCTGGCTTCCTTTAAGGAAGTGGTTGGTTAATAATGTCCCCCTTTGCATAAATGAGTCTACTGATGCTATTACTAATATGGGGCTGACCACGAAGCTGCAGTGTATAGTGCTCCCCCCTGAAGCCGATGGGAATTCTGTGCATGGGCCTTTGTTTAGCCTCTATGGGTATATCTACACTGCAATTAGATACCTGCAGCTGGCCCATGCCTGCTGGCTTGGGCTGCAGGCCTGTTTATGATGTAGATGTACGGGCTTGGGCTGAAGCCCGTGGTCTGGGACCATCCCACTTTGCAGGGTCCTAGAACCTGGATATCTACACTGCAATTAAACAGCCTCTTAGCCCAAGCCCCACGAGCCTGCCCGAGTCAGCTGGCATGGGACAGCCATGGGTTTTTAATTGCAGTATAGACATGCCCTTAAATAGCTGTTAAAGAAATGTGGTAACTAGTGGTAGACTTGCTGTTCTACCCCTCAGCATAATGGTGAAAGAAGCCCTACAATACAAATTCTAATAGTTGACCATGTATAAAATATCCCATTAAAGACCTTGGTGCAAGCTCTTGGGTTTTTTGTGGGTAGAGGTGGAATGGATGTCTGCCTGTGGGAGCACCCCAGGTTTTGGCCTAGTTTCCATAGGGAGCTAAAGCAATTCTGTCATGGGCTTCCTGATAACCTAGCAGTGATGACACTGGTTCTAAACAAGCTACCCTTTGATGTGAACCTGTGGTTTTTTTCCCCCCATTGTTTGGTAAATTGAGTTCTGTCTCATTTTTCAATCACCTCTTCTTTGTACTTTTGCATAGATGCAAACAGAGCCCTGGGGTTCATTGTCCTCATACTGCTAATTTTGAAGAAGGGAATTGAGACTTCTATTCTCCACGTAATTACATCATCCCTGCTCTGAAATTGGTTAACCAGAGTCAGCTTAGATTTCTCATGCTGAAATGCGATCTTCTGGGTAGCTGTTCTAATCAAAGCAAAAGGAACAGCCTCACGTATATTTTTGCTAGTGAAAATGTCTAAATAATGCTTCTGAATTCCAGTTATTTTTGAGCCCAGTAAAATACGGACTCTTATTTCCTGAGCTCTAAGCCTTTGAAAGCTTTATAATTTTTACATCTGGTCAGGATCTGCTTCTTATCCCTAAGTAAGAGGATGCATGCAGGACCCACAAGAACATCCGATGTAATGTTATCCAATCACACTAGCCTACTTGGAAAACTGATATTTGTCATGAAAAATCACAGTGGAAAAGTTTTTTTTTCTGTTGTATTTAAATTCCTACTTTGTTAATAATTTAGAGGTGGTTGGGTACGTCCAGACTACCCACCATATTGGCAGGTAGCGATCGATTTATCAGGGATCGATATATCGCGTCTTAACGAGACACAATATATCAATCCCCGAACGTGCTCCCCGTCGACTCCGGAACTCCACCGGAGCGAGTGGCGGTAGCGGAGTCGACGGGGGAGCCGCGGCTGTCGATCCCGTGCCGTGAGGACTCAAGGTAAATCGATCTAAGATACTTCGACTTCAGCTACGCTATTCACGTAGCTGAAGTTGCATATCTTAGATTGATTTCCTCCCCCCTCCACACCCCCAGTGTAGACCAGACCGTTATCTTGTACTTTAGGATTAAGTTTTTCAAGTCATGTTTAAACAGAATATACATCATAATGACTGAAGCTGGCTGAAAGCAATAAATAAAGTAATCAGTTTATTGGTTGGGACAGTCTTGGTACAGAACTGAGTCCACTTCTAAGTGATCTGGAAAAAGAAGGAAGATTGAAATGTGAGAGGTATGCTAATCTTTGCAGATATCTAACTAGGAGGAGTTGTGAATGCCCCTGGAAACAAAAATAACACAGGGACCTAGCGAGATTGGAAACGTATGTGGAAAATGTAATTAAGTTGGTAAAATGCAAGCTAATACATCTTGGTTGGGGTTGTAGGGGAGAGAAGAACAATCTAAAGCACAGATATTCAAAGTGAGAGAGAAACCTGAAATGGCCTGTACAGAAATACAAGTTATAAAGCAGAGCACAAATAGGCCCTCTTTATGCACCTGCAGTATAGCATCTGGTGCTGGACATCTCATTACCAGGAAGACTGGACTGCCACATTGGAAGGAGCGCACAGGGCAAAAAATCACTAGGGGTCTGGAAGGTTGTCTTGAGGGCAGGTTTAGAATGGTTATTGTGATAGAGTGGCTGTTACAGGTGCTGAGAGGTGAAATTGAGAGGGAGAACTTGGACTCAATATCAGGAAAGACTCCTTCGGGGGAACAGTATCCCAGAGAAGGTGGTAGAAGCCCAGTCACTTGTGAAATTTGAAGCTAGACTGGCTGACCTAGTGTGCTGTAGGAGACAATCCTGCCCCTGGCAGGTAGAGAGGACCAGATGGCCTAAAATGTTTTCTCTGACTACTTTTTTAGAAGGAAGCAGATGACAGATGCTCTCATCTGATACAGTTTGAGGACCACTTTTTTTTTTTTTTTTTTTTTTTTCCCCTTTTTAAGATACATTGGGGCTGACTTGGTGGATGAGAGGGAAAGATTTAAACAAAAGGAAATATACATTATTTTTTTAATTAGAATGTCATTACAGCCTACCTTGGTCCTATAGTGAAGTTATTGATAGTGTAATTTTATGACACTTTGTCAGTGAAATAACCGGTATCACACATTCAGTATTGACTGTGTTGCAGAAATAGATAGTTTTAAGATAAATTGAGGAAACTTCAATAGCAAACAGCAATGAGAAATGAGTGTCATTTGAGAATGCATCATTTGAATCTGCATGAGAATTCCTGCTACCAGAAGTTTTTGTGATGGGGATAGTCTTTTTTTTTTTTTTTAAATATGAAACTGTATACACTGCTGCTCAAAATACATTGAAGCTATTCTTCAAATATCCCCTCTATTTGTAAGGGGAATTTAGAGGATCCCTGTCAAAATAAAATGAATCTGTGTGTCCCCTTGCTCCCAGTGTGAAAATTCCAAAAGGGAATATATAGAATATTGGAACCACTAAATTCTTTGGCTTAACCTTAAATATTTTTCTTTATTGAAAGCATGAGGAGCAGTGAAAGAAACACACAGCAAAGTTCTCAGAGAAATAGACATTCCTGACGTCATCTCTGTTGAAATGCACACTGCTCAGAAATGATGGGCAGCCATTTTGGCAGTACAGAAGGAAGAGAACAAGAGAGCTAGCTTACTAAATGGAAGATATTTTTGTAAGGAAAAATCACATTGATTCTTAAAGGAGCATTACTAAAGTCATCTGTGAAAGCTGAAGTTTTTAAGTGTTTCATTAGCCTCAGTGCTTTTCAGTCTTGCAGTATCTTTTGTGGCAGATGTCTGCTCATAATCCTTGGAGAGAACAAACATTCTTTGAGACCCGGTGTAAAGTCCTCTTTCTGTTCCCATTGTTTGCCATTTATTGTTTGCCTTAGCAGCAGGATCCAGATAGATATCCTGTACTGTCTGAGACTGAACCGGAAGTATCTCAGTATTTGATGTGTAAGTAATGAATGAGGCTGAGCCACATGAAATACTGTTTAAAATATTGAGTTGCCTTTCATTACTTCATGCCTTGGGTTGGGTCAAAGACAGAACAGCTGACAACTCATTACTGGTACTTTGCCTCAACAGAACAGAGCTGCTCATGATGAAATACATCTAAGTCAGCATTTCCCCTCACCCCCAGACTAATGACTAATTGAGTCTGATTGTACTACCCATGCTGCCTTGGAAGCAAACTTTCTGTCTTGTGGGACAGCTATCCGCATTACTATCCGGATGGGCATTCTGAGGCAGGTAAACAAGTAGCATCTTCCAATCAGCTCTGAGCATTTTAGGGAGTTTACACTCTAACTTGGGATGGCCTCAGGCAGTAAATCTGATTAAATCAACATATGTGCTCAATAGCAGAACTCATAAAGAACACATGTACCTGAACTACCGTATGGATTAAGGCTTACCCTTTGAAACTCCGTGGTTTTGTATTACAGAGGTACCTAGAGGCTCTGTTGTGCAAGGCACTGTGTAAGTGCATAGTAATAGATAAACTAGTCACCCAAAGAGTGGGGAAAAAGAAGTGGTATGCCCATTTTGCAGGTGGGGAACTGAGGCACAAAGATGAAGCGACTTGCCTACAGACACATGAGCTCTGTAGCAGAACTGCAGATTGAGCCAGATCTCTGGAAGCTCAGTGCCTTCACCACAAGAGCCATTCTTCCTCTTGGTAATTGTAAACACCATTAATTAAAGCTTTAGGCACTGAATCAATCTACTGTCAAATACACCGAGGCATGTAGAAGCTGGTCTGTACCTACTGTGTTCAGCCACCAAAGGTTTTCAAGCAATACTGTGACCACTTGTTCAGTCCAAAACAATCTAAACTACAATTGGGAAATACAAACTTGAGTATAAAGTTACCCTGGCAGATAATGGTAAACTTAATTTTGTAACAAATTGCTATTATATTACCTATGGTAGACTTTAATAAAGTGGTTGAATCCAGGGATAAATTTCAGTTTGTCCTGTTGCCAGGGCAAACATGGCAGAAAAAATATAATTTTTATTATCCTCTAGAAAGACTGCAGGTATTGTCCAATTCAATTTCTGGCATAGTTATTGTCTATTATCCTGCTTCCAGGGCGACAACAGTTTTCCTTGTTCAAGTTTGCACAATATTTCCATAACTAATGAATAGCTGCTTGTATTTGGCTATTGCGTAAGTGTTTAGAAAATCAGGTAGTTGTATGTTTGCTCTTTCCATTTCTCTCTAACTAATCGCCATTTGTACCTTGAGACTTAACGTTCTCATGCAAGTACTCTTAATTCTCTTCCATACTAGCCCAACATTTTATCCTGGTTTAAAAAAACTGTTCAAAATTATAAAGGAACTGGAAAAAGTTCAGCAAAGTTGAAACACATCTGTAAAATTCAATACAAAGTAATTTTTATCTGTTATACAAAAGTTGTTATAACAAAGTCACCTCTCTAATCTTCAGAAATCCAAGCTGCAGATTTCCTCATTTCTCCGGCAGCATGTGACATCAAGTACCAAGAACAGACGGAATGTACCAAGTGACTCTTTCAAACCTTGTTCATGGTTCTCTCTGGGAGTTCAGCTTTCCTGACATCTTAAGGATGTAATAACTAAACTTGAATTCAGCAGTTTCTCTATCAATGGCTGTCCTCATTATCTCTATTTGAATCTAGCAAAAAAAATTTGGAACTTTATTCTGGAGGACATGCCTCCCAGGGGAAGCATTAGAAGCTTCTGCTATATCGATAGTGACAAGAACATATATAAAAGCCCAGATTTCACTTGACATAATTACCAAGATTCTAGAGACCAGATGCTCTGGCATACTTATGCTAGAAGCAAACAGGAGGTTGGGTCGTATAATCAGTCTTAAAATACTGAGAACCCCATGAGCCACAAGTCCAAACTTAGGCAGGCTTCTCTTCAGCCTTCTGTGGATAATAGAATTCTAGTTTACTGAGTGCTTCTTTTAGATGAGACCTTAAACTGATGTCCTGTTTTCTCTGTGTGAAAATTAGAACCGTTAGCACTTTTTATTGAAAAGTATTGTTTGCTCCAGAATGTTTGTCTAAAGCTTACCTGCAACTCCACTTCTGTGCTCTTTGCTCTGAGAGTTGGTTATCACGTCCACTCTCCAGGGGGCTGCCTTTCTGCAGGGTGTGTATGTCACTTGTAAAGCACTGTGGGATGCTCCAAAATGAAAAGCAAAGTATCTAAATGTAGAACATTCTAGAGGCAAATAGTTAAGACAACTCTGGGCTGGATCTGTGAACTTCTGGGAAGGTGAGTCGTCTTCACCGTTATGTAATCAGCAAAATGATTCCACACGAAGACACATTCTTGAGGAGGGGTGTATGCCAAATGGTACAACTGGGAGGCCTGGTATCTAGCCAAGAAGATCATCCTGAGGCAAACTTTCACTTCTCATTATCTTTGGAACCTTCTGTCCTAAAAGTTTCCAAGACTGCTGTCCTAAAATGGGGAAAAGCCTTCCTTGCTTGTGACTGCTTTATGCAAAACAAGATTATGATCTGACATGTAAGGAATTCTTTAGTTCAGTCCTATCCTATCATTACAACAAACATAGTGTTATTGCTATTTTAGGTTAGGTTTCCATGAACTGCCACAGAATAGAATCTGGGCTTCAGTAGACTCTTCCACTTCCAGGAAGACAGACCGCTGGTGCAGAAGGTGGGGATGCTGGAACTTGTCAGTAGACTGGGTTTCTATCACATCTTGCTTATGATCCATCATTTTGATGTTTCAGAACTAGCAAACAAAGTGAACCTAGGCATTGATTTTAAGATTAGACAATGTGTAAATGCAAGTTAGCACGTTGGAATATTACTGTGGCGGCTGTTTGCCATCTGATTTCCCTTGCTGCAGCAGTTTTTTTTTCTCTTCTTGCCCATTTGCACTGCTAGGAATTATCCTCAAGACCAAGTGTAGTAAAGTCAGAGTATAGTCGTCTTGTGCATATTGGCTTCTGAATCACAGAAGATCACGCTGCTTGAAACCTATGGCCCAGATTGGCGTGGGAAATGAAAGTGAATACAAACATTTCAAACTTTGCTGTCTCATGTTCTGTACATAATGGGAAGGTGCAGGAATATTTTGCCATGGTGAAAATCTTGAACTTCCTTGGTGTGCCATTTGCACATGGGAAACTATTGACTAATACTTAGATGGCTAGAGCAGGGGCCTAGGAGCCTCTGCTGCCAATTTGCTGAGACACCTAGGTCATCACTTAACCTCTGTCCCAGGCTTCCTCATCCTTTAAAATAGTAAGATAGCGATCTACCTCACTAGGTGGTTGAAGCTTACTGTCATAAAGTGCTATGAGATCATTGGCTGAATGGTATCTTAGCAGTTCAAAGTGTTAATGCCTGTTACTTACACTGCTCTGTATCCTTCAAATTCATGTGCGTAATGGGAGCACTGCCTTAGGAGATCATTAGTGTATTGCAGGAAGAGGTGATGGATCGGCCGGTGTACAAACTGAAGTACCTTCGCTCTCCCTCCTACCCCTCCCCCCCATTTTATAGTCCTATCTGCCTGGAAGATGGAGAGTAAATAAGTAGTCAGCACTTTGGAAATTCAGAAGTGTAACCTTCCTTGTTCTGTGAACAGGTGAGCACTTGGTTGTCAGCATTCATAAACAAGCTGAGAATACAAACTGAGCATTGTGTACTGGTGTCTGGTCTCTCCAGGGAGCCACTGTCAGAGGTGGATCACTGCGGGGGAATAGCTGTTGTGGAGATGTTTAACTATTGAGTTTGCACAATTAAGTTCTTCACTTTAATCCCAATCAACATCTAGATGTGGGGCTACATCTCACTTTGGCTCTTAGTTTTAATTTGAAGTTAAAACTAACATGAGTTTGTATGTACTTTTCAGGTGCAGGAGAGTCTGGTAAAAGCACCATTGTGAAGCAGATGAAGTAAGTAGAAGCCTAAATATTTAAATTGGTATAAATTGCATTTCTGTATTAGATGAAATAAGAAATCAACATTGTCGTCCTGATTTCGCTTGTGATTATGGCTTGTTTTTGTTTCAGGATCATCCATGAGGATGGCTATTCAGAGGAAGAATGCAAACAGTATAAAGTGGTTGTCTACAGCAATACTATTCAGTCTATCATTGCAATAATAAGAGCCATGGGAAGGCTAAAGATAGACTTTGGGGAAGTTGCCAGAGCAGTGAGTATTTCACTCATTTCCTTTAGCTTGCTTCTGTAATGTAGATCATGTTAATGAAGATCTGAAGTTCAGTCCATGGAACATGTGGTGGAAATATTTTTAAGCCACAAGATCGCAGTAGTGGAATATATCTGATAATCTATAAAGTATTAATAACACCCTGCATGGAGTATCTTATTGCAGATACAGAAAGGAGCCCTTGACAACTTTTTGAACTTATTTCTAATACAAAATACTTGGATTCAGCTCAGGTTACTACATTTTTAACAAAAGACTCTTATGGATTAATTTAAAATATGTGGCCTCCTGCATCAGTGTTCAGTAGTATTTCAGAAAGTTATGCCCCTTTAAATTTTTAATCTAAATCAGATTCTAATGAGTTTTCACAACTTAAAAATGATTAAGAGCATCACAAAGATAACTCTGACTTTCTCCTTTCCAAATTATATGGTTTCCTCCTCCGTGATATCACTAAAATTTCCCCCATCTGAGTCCCTCCTATCTAGCAAACTTGCTGGCATTTCTTCTCTGCTTTCTCCCCCCACAAAAGTCAAGAAAGAATGAGACCAAATGAAGGAAATCCCAGGAGACACTTGAAAAGGTGGCACAAATACAAAAGAGCAGGAAGTAAATAGTGTAATTGTGGGATAAAGCCCCCCAGGATGTCCCTGTCCACAAACACAAGCCTCTCTCCTTAGTCCAGTTGTGCTTTCAGCCTGGGCTAGCTGGCATGGCTGGGAGTGAGGTTAGAGCCCTGGTTCTGCTTTCACTATGGCTGGTATCCTGTCCATTTTGCAGGGGTGATCCAGGCTAAAGCACTCAAGTGCTGATAGTCCTCCAGTGCCTTCGTACAGTTCTCCTATGTGCCCAGAAGGACAGGCAGTTCCTCCCACAACTTACTGGGAAAGAATCCTAGAGCAGCTCAGTGTACTGCAGCCCATAGAGCCCTGGGATATGTCCCCAGCTGTCCTAGCGAGACACAGAAAAGTGCTGCACCAGGGAAGGCTCTAACTCGGGTAGGGATTTGCAGTGTGGTTGCATAAACCCAGGCCAGATATTGATCAGTTGGACTAACTCTGCAGTGACATGCCCAGGTGCCAACTCTAAGGGTATTACCCTACAGGCTACCTTGGTTCTTTGTTAACTCTATGCCCTGCAGCAGCATTCTAAGGACTGATTTCAGGAGAAAGTAAGTATCGGGAGCAGACCGGCTCTTCAAGTTGGGGGACTTGCTGGGAGAGTAAAAGGGCCTTGCAACATTACCCCTTAAATAGAACTGATACAAGTTGCATCATCACAGAAACTTCAAAGTAGGTCAGCCTATTTCTCAGTTGCAAATCTGGCTGATAATTTCCCTATTGAAAAACGAGAGCCTATATTAAATTTTCTGACAAGTGTTTCATGTAATCCAATGCAAACAAACACTGGAATCCTGAGCGGTCCCTATCCTTCCTCCCTGTGAAATGTTCCCAATAAGAAATTGGAATTCCTCTTTCTTTTGACAGTCCTTAAGAGAGATGGCAATTCTTCAAAGCTCTAAAACCTTTAATCACCCAGTATTTGCTTTTGATGCTGGATTTTTCCCTGCTGGGGTATTATACAGTATGACCTCTAATAAACAGTAAATTGTAGTTTTAGACAGGAAAAGCTTTAATTCCTTCTGTAGCGTGTTGTACAGGACTGGTATTCTTTTGAAAGCCAGCAGCACTTCTGAGGAGATGTGCCATGCACAAGATGTAATGCTGAAGGTTCATATTGCCCCATGTACCTCATTAAAAACGTTAAACATTGCCTGTTAAGTTGGAACTATGATCCTCCTCTCAGAAGAGAGGGTTCACGGTGCTATGGGCATGCTGTATGCCACAGATGACCACCACCTCCCTCTGATTAACACATCCTGCTTGCCTGAAACCAGGTGCTCTTGGGCAGTTTGCCTCTTGCTCGGTCCATGTGTTTCTGGTTGAAGGAGGAATATTGATTTAACAGAGTGGGTAGACGGAACGGGGAGGGGAATCTAGCTATGCCCGTCACGAACCTATCACTGGTGCAACTGCAAGCGTTTGTGGTGGTGAAGGCTCATTTTAGCTTGTAGTGGTGGTAAGTATGGAGTATGACTGAATCTTCCTTTCACCCTCTTCCTGCAGGACGATGCCCGTCAGTTGTTTGTGTTGGCTGGAAGTGCTGAGGAAGGAGTGATGACTCCTGAGCTAGCTGGAGTGATTAAACGATTATGGCGAGATGCTGGGGTCCAAGCTTGCTTCAGCAGATCAAGAGAGTATCAACTTAATGACTCGGCATCCTAGTAAGAGACCTTTACTGGCAGTGTTTTGTGTAGCAACCACACGACTTATGACTGTTGTGGGCACAGCAATGGGTACTTCCAGTGCCGAGGTGCTCCTCTAAAGGACAGTCAGAAAACACTTAATGGGGGTACAATTCACGCTTCAGGAAGTGTTTACCTAAGATGGGTAGATTGGCAGGATGGGATATGCTGGGACAGGAGGGGATTGGCTCTAAATACTTAGTCCTGCCTCAGGTCACCTAGTCCAGTCGCCTGCTCTGTTGAGAGCTCTTCCAGTCCTACATGTCGATGATTCTGTGGCTCCATGCTCTAGCTGATCAAAATAGATGTTGCAATGAAAAGGAAAGGGATCAACTGCCTCCATTATAGAATTTATTGCTGTCTTTCCCCTTATCACATGAAAAACTTACTTGTATTTCTAATGTCATGAATAAATTAACTTTGTCGGTTTGCCTTCCCAGTGTAAAAGTAGCTTAGTCTGTTTGTAAACGTCAGTGTAGTGAGACAAGTTGTTGTAGCTTATCTGGAAGATGATTTGAGATCGCCTCAGTATTAATGTAAGGATTAGTATTTCCTGGAAACTAGACTCATAATTAAGCTACCAAATATGTAATGAACAGCGTTTAAATGTGAGGTCCTAAAACCAGTATAGGAAAATACATTTTCGTGCAGTTCTTCATTTTAGTAATTTTTACCTGGTTTCTTCTGGTGTTGTACCAGATGGGAAACAATTTCAGGCAAAAGGGGTAGTTCTATATTTTAGCTCATTCTGGCAGCCCTGACGCTTCCCATTATGAGAACCTGTTTTCGGTTGCTTACAACTTTGCCAAACTTTAACTGTTTGGGTTTAAGTTTTCCATGCTGGGTGTCTGGAATTTTGGTGACCTTTTCTTTGGAAAACTCTACTGCCCCTTGCTTTTTGCAGGGATTTTAAAATTTGGCAGGGGTCTAGCCTTTGTGCCAGGGATGTGGCTTTTGCCAGCCCTGTGAAAATCCATCGAAAATCCACCAAATTATAAGCCTTTGAAAAATTGCAGTTTGCACATGCTCACTAGAGACTCCTTTCTGGCAGCCAGATTCCCTGAAGATTCTGTCCATGCTGAGTAGAAGTTTCCCTGCAGTTGCAGTTTTGGGCTGCTGGGGATCATGTTTTGGTCCTGTGAGCAGGGAGCCTCTCTCTCCTGTGCTCTCATTGACCTCCTCTTCAGGGCCAGTGTACCATGGAAGAAGCTGCCTCATTCAAAGGCTAGAGCTGGATTTGTGGGGTGGTGGGATGGCAGGGAAGTAGGTTGGGACAAAGAAGTAGGGTGGATGTAGACTTGGAATTAGGGTGAAGGGAAAGACATGATGAAGGCAAGGGAAGTGAGTCGGTATGTTCAGGTGGGGGCGGGGGAGACACTGAGATTGAGTCGCCGAGGGGGGTGGTGATTAGAAGTGACTGGAACTGAGAGGGAGGGGAAGAAGTGTGTGTTTTTTGGGGAGAAGGGGAAAGGAGATGACACTGATCTGATGAGGAGCCAGGTTGCTGAGGTCAACTGGGATTGGCTGGGCAAAGAGGGCAGGACAAGGAGCTGGGAGGGTGATGACTACTTTGAGAGTAGATGAGAAGTCTGGGTAGAGAGATTGCGGGGGGGAGGGGAGGAGGACACAAATTGGCTGAGGAGCCGAGGTGTGGGGAGTAGTAGGATTGGCTGAGGTGGGGAAGAGACAGAACTAGAGGACAGGGCTGGGATGGGGTGGGAGGAGAGGAAATGAGCTGAAGAGTCTGTGCCCACTGGAGCACACTCCCCTCCTGAGTCTCACCATTCATCTGCTTTCAGTAAATATCTGGAAACCTTCTAAATGGCAGTGTCCCATTCTTCTCTAGGGCTGGTCGGATTAGCGGATGACAGTTTAGTCCAGCTATCAAGTGTCAGAAGTCTGTGTGGTGGATCTAATGGTTCCAACCCTGCCAATGACCTCTGTGGGTGTTCAGTATGATCCCACATGATGGAATTTCTGTTCTTTCATTTAAAAAAAAAAAAAAAAAACACTAGGAAATTACACAGAAAAATTACAAGAAATGAATGCTAATGTTGCAAAGTTAATCACCCCAAAGTTGGGAAATGCTGGAATTAAGATTACCTGTGCAGTCTGAATCCAGCCTCATTGTGCATATGCATTATGGTGCAATCTAATTATGTGATCACATGGTATTTTCTACACTTCAGTCTCATTCAGTTTACAGGATCAATCTGTCCAGCAAAAGGTGGGTGTTGTCTGTAATGCCCTCTGCTTCAGTTGTTGCAGAAGTTGGAAGATGTGTAGTGAATGAGACAGGATTGCAGGAAGAGAAAGGATGGGCTCCTGGGTAAAGCAGTCGAATGCTGCTCTGGGGAACTGGATTGTATCCCCCGCTGTGTCAGAGTCCCTATGTGATGCTGGGCAAGTCACTTAACCCAGGCTTTTCAGAGGTGGTTGGTAATCGCACGTTCCTACCTTTCCATTTGTGCTGTTGTACTTCGTGTACAATGGACTTTGTATTGTGTAAAGGGCCATCGAAGCATCGCCTTACCTGGTTGGGCACCAGGCTATTCGCTGCCTCGGCTTCCCCTCACTCATGCACCTTACCTTCCTAGGAAGGACTCGCTGCCACATCAAATCATCTTTTTTTTCCAAGCAGTTTTATTCTTTATACAGAAAATGTAGGTGAATCAAAAGCAGTTCCTCCACCCAGCTCCCAGGGGCTTTCTACCTTGGTGCTGAAAGGAGAACACACCTTCCCTTTGTTCCCCCTGCTGCAGGGCGTACTTCAGGAACCCTTTCTCCCTCCTGCAGCTCCTCTCACCTGAGCTGTCCCAGCCCTTTATAGGGATCTCCTGACCCCTTCCCAGCTGGGCCTGGTAGTTGAAGGGACATATTCAGTTTGACAAAACTAATTAAATAAAATCTGTCCTTCCCTTCATTGGGGGTGCTGAAAGTCATGTTGAGTTTGGTGCATCCATTTCTACTTTTACCTAGCCACAACAGCTCCCTAACTTCAGCTAACCACAGCAGGGAAGGCACAGCCTATTTCTGCATACAGGGAATTTAATCTCCTATCGCAATGCCTGGCTCATCAGAACTTTGTCATGGGGCTGTTTTCCCTGAATATTATCTTCAGTTCAGGAAGGACTGGCTCCCGAGGGCTGGATAGGAAGGGATGAATGGATATTCTTTGGTTGTGAGTAAGAAGAGCTATAACTAGAGCAATATCTAGGACTTCTGTGAAGAAGAGCTTCTAGCCAGGCACTGAAAGATATTGTACCTCCCTGGTTCTCATATCTTATGGGTGTTGGCCTTTTGGTACAGCCTTTCTAGAAAGCTTGTAGTTCAGTGGTCCCAAATACAGAACTATCTGAATACTGTCATGGGAATTTCATGCCCTCTTATATCCTCTCCTCAGTGTGGAGTCAGAAGGCAGTCTTCTGTGTTCTCTGCTTTTCCCTAGAGATATGTTAGTGACAACTCCTCCCTTAGCTCAAGTTGTGACTACTCAGTATCCTACAGCCTCGTCCATAATAAATGCTTTGTATGAAACTTTGAGCTTTTAGATGTTTGTTTGGCCTTGTAACTGTTCTTCCCAGTAGTTAAAGGAAACATGACTGCATTGTTAGGAAAATACCACCCTGGTGCTCATGTGAACATGCGGAGGAGGTAGAGCCTATTGTAGTCACCAACTGAATCCTGTCCAACTCATTGACGTCGTCTGCCAAAACCTGCCTGTCTCCTGAGCAGCTCTGTGAGAAATCAATGTTCTGCTTTGTACCGTGAGGTTCCTCCTGAATTTTGGATTCAGAGTAACCTGAAGCTGCCAGATTTTATTTGATTTCAAGTTGCAGCTATAAATCTCTGGACATGCGAGCATTGGGGAGCAGCCCCAAAACTAGTATGGGTTCTCCTGGGAAACCTCAATGGTGAACCAAGTCCTGGGCTTAATTATGAAAATTTCACCCCCTCTGTAGCTGAAATCTTAATTTTAGGATGTCCAGTTTTACAGGGGATAGTTGAAGCATGAAAACAAGCTTCCTCCAAAGAGAGGATGTGGGGTAGGGAGCAAATGTTTGTGTCAAAAATAGTGAAGAAATTATCTAACCTGGGCGCCCAAGGTTTTCCCGCACCTTGTTAGATAATTTCTTCACTATTTTTGACACAAACATTTGCTCCCTACCCCATATCCTCTGTTTGGAGGAAGCTTGTTTTCGTGCGGGAATGTTGTTAAACCAGGTAGGATATAGAAAGACTCTCATATTGGGATAAACACATCTGTTCTTTGAATGGTAGATAAATTTGTCTTGTCTTAGTTTGTCTTAACTTTTACCCACATAGTAGTGGGAAAACTGGATTATTAATATTAAGTCTCCTAGTGTGGTCTCTGCATCATTCTCTTGTCCCCCACTTTCTCTTCTTGCATTTCTACTTTTTTTTTTTTTTTTCTTCAGGCTGACCGCTTTTACATGGTGTGCTATACAGAAGCCATGCGCACACAGATCTAGTTGCAGGTTGTAACTGACTAGGATTCTGCAGCTTTCCTCTGTAGAAAGCACTTCTTTGCAGGACAGTGCTGCATGGGTGTGGCTGCAGCCACTTCCCACACAGAGCAAACCACATCTGTCAAGTCATGGGCAGCTGATGCCAGATAAGGAAGTGCGATGAGGGAGCTTTTGTCGCTATGTGCGTAAGGGGAAAACTGAAGAGCGAAGGCTTACTTCCTGGTGTCAGGAGGGTCCTTTTGATGCTGCCAGTGTTCTGATCATTTTAAAATGCATTTCTGCCGACCAGGGAGGTTCAGATGAGTATTGGCCTGTAGCATTGTTCATTTCCACCTTTTTCGAATGACTTGGTTAAGATCTTTCATGGACTCTTAATGTAGTATTTTGTAGATTCTCTCCCCAATCAGTTGGACCAGGTTTGTCTGATCATTGTAAGTCACACTTCAAACACTAATGGAAACAAGGTGCTTACTGGACTAAAGTAGCTTTGTGTTGTAAGCATATGTGTGGGATTTCTCAATTCATTTGGTGGTAGATATTGACTGAAGTTATTTAACTCCTCCATCTGCTGTAGAAAGAGCTAATGAGAGAACGAAACCAGTTTTACTTCCAATAGGTCTTGTGCTAAAACCTGACAATGTAGTGAGTAGATTACAAGTGTGCTAATTGAGGAAGCAGAGCATCTGTTTAAATAATTTACTAGTTAGTCACATGCTTGTTATCAGAGCCAAGCTGTTACGGTGCCAGCTCTTGAGGTAGCACTTGCATTCTTCTACCAACAGGACACAGCTTGTTTAAAGTTTAAGACTTATTGCCAGTGCTGTTACTTAATTCACTTGGCTCTGCTGTCTGATTTGTGTAACTGCTTTTCCATTTGTGCTTTGCTGTTAAATTAGCTGCGTTCTGGTGTGTGTGATTAGCAGTTACATTTTCCTGTGGTGTTAGGCTAATCTGGACTAGAAATTCCCAGGATCTCTATTTCCCAGCAGAAATACACTTTAATCACAAGTCTGTTAAAGGTAACACTACCTACACCAAATGCAGTTATATAGTTTTTCTAAAACCTCATTAAAAATATGCAAGGGCACAGAATAGGGTATCTTGTAGACGGCTGAGAAGTTTACTCTTTGAACTAGTTGGCAACTTGTCTGTTTATGCTACTGAGTGGAAAGAAGGACGGTGTAGAACCAAACTGTGACAAATTATCCAATGGGGGGAGGAGGGAGGGTCTAGCCAGAAAATTTATCTACAAATAGTCCAAGAACTGGCAGGGCTAGAAGTGGGGGCAAAGGCTAAAGCCTGCTAGTTCAAAACCCACAGTTATAGATTACTCTGAGGTTGCCAAAGATAGAGGAGCTTGTGGTTAACACCTTCTCTCAAATGGATGAAAGGCAGGAGCAGGATTTGTGGGTCCAGACTTGAAAAGATGCACCCATTACATGCCTTGGAGCTCTAAAGGGGATGTTTGTATGAAGCTGGGAGTTGAAGGTGGTCTCAGTAGATACGCTGCTGCAGAGTGGCTGTGATGCTGCAGAGAGGAAAGGATTCCGCCCAGCAGCCTCTGGGGAGCTCCGGTGCATAGCCCAGCTATATGAGCGTGTTGCTTGAGCAAAGAGTTGGGCCTTGGGCAGTTCAGAATTCTGGACTCAGAGGGCCTGGAGGCACAGGAAGGCAGAAGTGCATCAGGTCACAAGTATTTTTGCCCCATAATAGCTAGAGATTGAGAGTTTGTTCTCCAGACATTAGTGGGTAAGGGTCCCCAAGTTGTCAAGGAAAGATTCCTGCTTGCTTTTGCCTGAGTGGGTGGCTGGATTTGTCATGTTTTGGATAGAGCTATGAACGTGGCTTACTGTTTTGCCACATTTTGCCTTTTACCCTTTACAATGAGCAGAAAACTGGGCTTTATTCACTTCTCTTCTGGTACGTTAGTGTTAGTCTTTGGAGGCCTCCAGGCGAATTTCTTTAGCAAAAGGTATTAATTACAATGGGAATTCTGTGATCATTGTTTCTGCACTGTCTTCCACACTCTTATTCTATAGCCCAGCTTGAGCTTATGTCTAGCTGAGCACCATCTGTTACTGACCGATGCTATGTTAGCCTGGATAGTAAACGGCTATAGGAAACCCTAGAATAGAGGTGTGTGGTGGAGGTCTGGGCTGTGCTAACAGAACTAATGCACTTCACCATGACTTTCTTCTGCAGTTTATAAAAGATTCATAGGAAGGAAGCAGACTTAAAAAAACATGTCTTGGATTGTCTCTTTGGTTTAGTTACCTAAATGACTTGGATAGAATATCCCAGCAGACCTACATTCCAACTCAGCAAGACGTTCTGCGGACCAGAGTGAAGACTACAGGCATTGTGGAAACTCACTTCACCTTCAAGGACCTGTACTTCAAGTGAGTATGGTGCAGGCTACTGCAGGATGTCATTCCTCCCTGCAGATTGCATTGCTTTCTTCTGAGTGCACTGGTGCTTGGTGATGGTTGGTATCCAGTTTTCCCTTATTGTGGAGCCTTGTTCTCATTCAGCACTTTAAGTAAATTGTGACTAGATCCCCTTTGTCGTTAATTACTCTGTTCTTACTGGAGTTGCTCACTTGGGGGACTGCTGACTTTTTATTTACATTCTTTTGTTCTTTTCAGCTGCTTTTCTGTTGGAATCGCAAACACAGGTACTGAATGCTTGTTTACAGGATCAAAAACTACTAAAAGGACACTGTTGGCTACTGGTTTTAGTTTGCATTTAACCCCTTCATTTGATAAGAGCCCTTCCCTATAGCCTTGGTCTCCTGTCATTTGCAGTGCATTGTTTTCCTGTGTTTTTAAGGGAGCTGAAATTAATTTGGCTCTGACTGGCCTGCATGGCATTGTTAGCAAAACTTGAGATATAATAGTGCTGACTAACCCTGCTGCAAAGCAGCAGGGGGCATGCATAAGTGTTGGCAAAAATGGCTGCCTTTATTGTGCAAGAGTGCAGGGGCAGGGACTTGCCGTCTATTGTAATACAAGTAAAACCTTTTGAAGTGGCACAGATACTGAGCCTAACCTTGACAGTGTCCCTTTAAGTATGATGAATCAGAGTTCCTTCTTTATCCTCCATACCAGCTGTTGTAGGGGAGGAAAGGGTAGAGTTAGCACAGGCTTCCCCAGCTTCCTATTTACTCTTCTAGCTAACCCTTGCTTTGGATTCTGAGTGTGTTCATTGACACACAAGCTAGAATTCTAAGTGGTAGACATTAGTGCTGTGTAACATTGTCCTAGGAAACTGCTGTTTGTATTATGGACCAGGTTCTTCCCTGTCTGGAATGCTGTTGTCAAGTTTTTGTTACATAAGGTCTTTAAATAAGCATTAATTTGCCAGCTATGATTTTGATCCTTCTGTGTAACGAGGTTTGAATGGGACATAGGAACAATCTAAACACTTGTGTATGAAATCTGACTCAGTGCACACTTCTTGGGGATATAGTGGCACCTTGGCTTCTGAGCTGTCTAACCGGTGACTTAATAACAGAAAATGCTTGCATACTTTGCATCAGAGCTATTTTTATGGCTATTGGTGAGCTCAGGAGAAACTTGTCTTCTTCCCTCACTATGTACAGGGATTAACATTGCTATGCTGTGCAGTGCTTTTTTAAAAAAGCAACTTGTTTCTGACTCCTGGGAAACTGAGGTCAACGTAGCAGACTTTTATTTTCACCATTTCTGTGAATAGGGAAGATAGCTGGAAGCTTTCCCTATCTACTGTGCAGTAGATGTTATCTAAGGCACTGCAACCCTCACCCAACTTCCTGTTGGGGCCTACAATCATGACTATATCCCTCTGTGTATCCATATGAATCGGATATAGATGTGAGAGTAGATACATGATGAGCGTAGAAGGGACCAGCCAAGATTTGGCTAAGAGGCAATTTCAGATCATATGGGCTTGGGTAGAGAGAGTTGTTATATTGCTAAATATATATTTTTTAATTAAATCATTAAGGCTGAGCATTCATACCTCCCTTTAGGAGACTGGCTTATACAGGGCTAACAAGGCCTGCTTAGACTAATTGGGCATCGATAGAAACTGAGACACAAGGCATCTCATTTCAAAGGGATGGAGCCTGCTTAGGGAAATGCTTAAATAGATTTTAAACGCAAAGCAGCAGTCTTCTCTCTTGCAACCTACTGTATCTTCCTTTCATCCTGCATTGAAGTCACAATGTTGAATCTGGGACTGTGCTTCCCTACTGGGCTGAGATGTTTTAAAGGCATGACTGTGAATTCAGGATCAACTTGGAGAAGTGAGGTTGAGAGGCACTGTTCTTTTTTCACATATCTTTGCAATAACACTGAAGGTAATGGAGAGCTTTACAAACTAAATAACCTGTATCTTTATACAAAATTCCCTCTTTCCTAGTGTAGTCCACTGGGATAGCGTGTTTTAAATAAAAGCATGGAGTTGCTGAGCCACAATTCTAGCCCTTTTGATCAGAATCATTAAATTGTGTTCCTGTTGGCAGACGCTGAATAGTCCCTCTCTTTGTCTGACTGCCTGTTTTCTCTGATGATTGTCAACTTGTATTTTGGTTTTGTACCTCTTGGATATTGACTTGTATCTGACCCAATTTAATTAATGATTGTGGGAAACCAGCAGAGAATACTGCCTCTCTTCAAAACACTTTGGAGAGGAGGGCTTTGTAACTTTCGAATAAACTTGCATATTTTTGTTTTATAGCCAGAATCTTCCAGCAAAATTTAGGAATGTTTTGCCCCAAACTTTCAAACCCCTGTAGCTCATTAATTAAACTGCTGCAACACTCAATTTCTTAAATGTTCCATCAGCATCCCAATAGTAGGTCCAGGTCATGTTACCTCAGAACCAAGCAGAAGTAATTGGAAGAACTGACCTATGCAGTGTGGGTGCTTTGCATCCAGTGAAGCCAATGGGTTACTGCTGCAGGGAATGTGAGATAACAAACAAGGAAGAGTGCCAAAGTGAAGCAGCAGGTCCTATTCTTTCCACTCGAGATACTGTTGAGGGTTATTTCCAACTGGGAGGCATAGAACCTTCATATTTTAAATTAAAACTTGAGTTCATTAGAAAAAATAATTAAAATCCCCTAAATTGGAGGATTTTAGTTTCTTCTGGCCTTATCGATGGAAAGGCTTTGTATCTCTACATTTCCCTTGCAATCTGCTTGCTGAAAGTACTTTGAAAAGTTTTCTTTGCAATTTCCTGCGAGTAGGAAGGTGAGTGCTGCATGACATCTGAGCCACTTTCCCTTCATTCTTCCAGGATGTTTGATGTTGGTGGCCAGCGATCAGAACGAAAGAAATGGATCCACTGCTTTGAAGGCGTGACAGCGATCATATTTTGTGTAGCCCTCAGTGATTATGACCTGGTCCTTGCAGAAGATGAAGAAATGGTATGTCACTGTCGTTACTAACACGTGGAAGTTAGCTTCAAGCTGCCCGACAGACTTTGTATCCAAGTTTATGGGACTCTAACCATATCTTGTTCTGTGCTAGTAGTGTGTTTCCCCTAAGTCATATGTCAATAGCACTATGCAGGGAATGAGCTTCTCAAGAGCAGCCTCTAGCCTCTTCCTCTACAAGAGCACATAATAACAAACACTGTAGGAAGTTAAGTATCCAGGGGGTAGCCGTGTTAGTCTGTATCCACAAAAATAACAAGGAGTCCGGTGGCACCTTAAAGACTAACAGATTTATTTGGGCATAAGCTTTCGTGGGTAAAAAACCTCACTTCTTCAGGTGCATCTGAAGTGGTTTTTTACCCACAAAAGCTTATGCCCAAATAAATCTGTTAGTCTTTAAGGTGCCACCGGACTCCTTGTAGTTACTGTAGGAAGTGAGATTTTTCTCCAGGACCTATTGGCTGCTGTGACAACCACTACAAATACATGCTATCTTCGGAACCCGTGCCTCCCTGACAATCTGAGAAAGATTATGGGGTGGGGAAATGCTGAGGAAAATTTAAGACCGGGGGAGTTTCAACCTTTCCTGGACAGACCTCTGATCAGGGTCAAGCACAGTGCAGAATTACCTGACCACTGCCTGATGCAGCACCACTAACATTTGTGTGGTTGCACAGCAGTGACATGTCACATTTTGAACACTAGTAGCTTTGTTCTAAAGCTCATCAAAGAAAAACCCTCCTCCCAACTTACTGCTAGAATGATGCATACTTTTTTTTAATTACTTTTCAGAACCGAATGCATGAGAGTATGAAACTGTTTGACAGCATTTGTAACAACAAATGGTTTACAGACACGTCAATCATTCTCTTCCTGAACAAGAAAGACCTGTTTGAGGAAAAGATTAAGAGGAGCCCATTAACAATCTGCTACCCAGAGTACACAGGTGAGCTGGGCTAACAGGAATGAAGAAATAGAATGAAGGTGTCTCCCAGAGCCAGGCAGTTAAAATGCTCAGGAAATCCAAACTCACTTGAGCCTGTTTTTCCTTGTCATTCCTGTCCTCTGGACTTCCTATACAGGCAAGGAGAGGGCTCTGTCTTGTGCTGGGCCAGTACACATCTAATGATTTAAAGGTGGTCAGAAGAGGCAAGGGCTAACCCATCTGGGACATGGTCAGCACTGGTTCTCTTCTGAGCGGCTTTGGCTCCATGTGGAACCCTGGTCCACATTTTCATATGGCTTGGAGTATGGATAGAACAGATATCTGACCAGTTCATGTGCTCCCCGAAGCTGGGTCCCTTTGCGAGATGCAAAGGGTGGTGTAAGGATAACTGCGTTTCAGCTCAATGGAAATTCTGGAGACACTATAAAAGGAATCTGGGTAAATGCTAGAGCATTCATTTGCCCTAGCAACGAAAGTCCCCAATTCCTCCACTAGAGTACCCTTTGCAGTCACCTCCCTAATCCAAATGGTGTGCAGGCAGGTCCCTAATCTATCCCTCTATGCTTAGTCTTTTAAAGGTCAGACCCACATCTGCCCTCAAGTTTGACCCTCTTGGGGTTATGTCTAGTCATAGCCCAACTGGTGGGGCCTCCATTCATACCTGTCACTTATTTCATCCCCTACTTCAATTTAGTAGTTTAATCTAGTGGGTGAAGCTGTACTGGTATTAAGTACTAGTGACCATTGACACAAAGGGGCTAAAGATAAGGTTGTAGCTTGCTAAAGCATGTGGTTGCAAGAAGCTTAACTTCTGCTTGAAAGATTTGAATCAAGCTGTCTCCTGCAAGCTGCTGGCTAAAGTCAGGTGTCCTGTTTTCCAGGCTCTAATACCTATGAGGAGGCAGCTGCATACATTCAGTGTCAGTTTGAAGATCTGAACCGAAGAAAAGACACCAAGGAGATTTACACCCACTTCACCTGTGCCACTGACACAAAGAACGTGCAGTTTGTGTTTGATGCCGTTACAGATGTTATCATTAAAAACAACCTGAAGGAATGTGGACTCTATTAAGGAGGAAGGTAACACTGAGCTATCTAACTGCTTTGAGTTCTAGTATTACACTGACAACTCAATGTGGGGCTGGAATGTGCTTTTGCTAACACACAGTGTTCTTCTTTCAGTTTTTAAGACGTGGCGTTTTGAGAAGTAGACTGTTTTCTTTGCTGCCTCACGGACAGCTGCAAGCATGAACAGGACCAGGGGAATGAAAACAGCATGCAAAATTCTTGCATTCCTTAGCACAATCTTCTGTATTAGGACCTTTTTATTGATATGGGATGTTGAAGTTAAAGATCTCAAAATGGAACAACTGTTAAGTGTGATTTGATCATTCAGGCAGCAGTTGGATTGCATAATCTCAAATGTGTACAGCTGTTGTGAAATTGAGGTGCTGGATTCCAGAACTTCAGTATGTAGCTTTTCTCTTTCTTTGATTAACAAGCCACCACTAGTTTGTTTTTAAGATTTTTTTCCATCAAGAAAACTATATAACTTTACTAAATTTTATTTCTTTATTTGCAAATGAATCTTGTTTTAAAAAACAAAAAATCACTTAACTATGCACATGATGTGACCAGATCATGCAGAAAGTATTCCTCTTAGTAGGAACTCTTTGTTTTGAATGCTTGGTATGGTCAGTTTAATATTTCTGCAACTATTTAAAAGATCCATAGAACTCTTATGACTATAGCTTCAGTTTCTTCTGATGTGTAACTTGTTACCATCCTGCTACAAATACCTTAAGGCTTTTAAAAGAGGTAGTGGAGGTTTCTGCAGCAGGATAACACGTCTTAACTTGTGGTTGGGGTTTATCTGGGCTATGCTGGTCACCAGATTACTGAGATTTGTACTGGGGTAGTAAGCTTTAAAGACTGCTTCTTGGGTGAAAATTTACCTAGGAATGCTTCCATCTGAAGGGACAAATTGCTAAATTCCAAACTGGATGGAGCATACGTGCTGCTACAAAGCTACTAAATCAACCACTTAGATCCTTGTATGTTTGTTTTTTTCTTGATCTAAAGCAGTGGGGAATCTTGTAAAAGATGCACCTTGTTCTGCATTTTACCATGGCCTTTTCTGTTCAGACTTCTAAACTGTATTGACAGCATGCCTTTACTTTGTAAATGTGGTGCCAAATTCCTGTTTGCCATTTGTTTTTACTGTAGTAATATTCTTAACAAGTCAGTGCATTCCTTTGCTGAAACCATTGCATTATGAGACTTTTCCCAATTTGTCATGTGTACAGTTTCAACCTGTTATAGTTGTTGGCAGTATTAAAATGGTGAGTAAACAGTTTAGCCTTTTTCTCTAGTTTATTCCAACTATTTCTGGAAATGTGCTCCCATATTATGTGCTCTGTCCACATTGGTCTGTTTGCAAAAATGAGATGCGCAGCTAGTAGTGAATAAGATGGGACTAAGCAGAGAGCTACTAACTTTTGATTACAGGACCTCTAGACCTACTGGTGGCTTGTACAGGGCTGTCTTCTGCTGCCAGTGGCTTGGATAGAGATCAGCAGACATCCTATGTCGCTCATCACATCTACATCACATCTGATGGCAAGTCTCTTGCTAGAGTCCTAGTTCCTCACTTGAATGCAATGGAAAAAATAATGTCCAAAGCCAATCTGTTACAATAGGTGGATATGTGTCAGCTTGAAGAATGTTTGCCTGGAAGTACAGCACCACTACCCTGCTAGCACTTCAAACTCCAGGGGAAGAACCTCAGCTGGTCCAAGTGGTCATTAACCCATACTCTGTGCCTTGCATAACATTCCCAACAAGTGGCAGCATTCAGTAGTTGTAAACGACTCGTTTTAATCTGGAAATCCCCTTCAACTGTCAGTGTATATCTCACACTTTCCTTTTAACCAAACCTTGTAGGATTCATTACAGCATCACAGTGATGCCAGGAGTAGCTCACTCTGTTCTTAAAGCATACATGCATGCTGACCCTTCCAGTAACATCGTATGCCAACATCGTGCCACCCGAAGGAACTGTTAAAGCTGGAGTTAGGGCCTGATCCTGCAAGGGGCTGTGCCTATAAATACTTATTTCTTCTTTCAGTGAGACCAAGGGTACTCAGCACTTTGCAGCCTCAGACTATTAAAGGTGAAGTGAGGTCAGGGGAAACTTGACTGCAAATGGCACCCACGCAACCAGCCAAGGCAGCACTGACTGGAAGTTCCACAGCATGGCCAGACTAGTCACTTGGCTTGACTCTGTGGCCACTGTGCACATGGAGCTCTTGTTGGCTGCAGTGGGAAGTCTGTGTGTGCAGCTGCTACAGGACAAGAACCAGTATGGCTGCTGCTTCTGAGCTCTACTGTGGTTCATGTTTTCAGAATCAAGAACTTGTGCTTTGAGGAATCATCATTTTAAAACCAGCTAGCCCAGAACACACAAAGCTAGCCCAGAACAAATGACAACTAGCCATTCCATGCACATTTCTTTATTTTGGTTTTACTACAGTTTAGTTGAAGCCATATACGTGATTCTCTGCAGTACGTGTTGAGAAGATACAAGAAACCTTCTTGTCTACAGTAATAGCATAGACTTATTTACAAATGAGAGCAGATACAGCTCTAAATAGCAGAATGAGAATCTTTTCAAGTAACCATTTCCTCTTCGTATCTGACCTGTTCTCCCCCCTTCTAGATGTGAAATGTTTGCCAAACTCTAATAAATTCAACGCTGTCTCTCACTGTCCTGTGATCTTCTACAGTACACATCAATGAGACGCATGTGCAAAAGTCTCAGCAGCCGCAGGTACCCAGTGAGCTGGGATCAGTACTGCTACACTGTATGGATAGAGAGAGAACAGGTCTAGACTCATAAGCCTTCCAGGCTATCTAATACAGAGAGAAAGTTGGATACCAGAAATAGTCAATCGGCTACTTAAGGCTGTGGGGACAAATTGCACCAGTTGCAGGGAACTGCAAATGTTAATTTTTCCAATGGAAGGTTTGAAAATTTCACAATTCTTGGGGGCTTATTTACAACTGGTAAACTGGTTAGTTTCTAAAACAAGGAAAGAGGGATTAGGTACGTTTGAGTTAAAATTAAATCCATTCCATTGTCCACTTTCAGCAATACCTTTCAGTTCACACTACTTATGGAATTTTTTTTTTTATTTCCACAAAATATAGTTGAGGGGTGGTTTTCTCTAGGATTCCACAAAACATTGCTTTCACCTTTTCCATGTAGGTTTGTAATACATTTTTTACGTGCAGAGATGTGAAACTTCAGTATTAGTTATCCATTTGGTGTCCTGATGACTACTTGCTCTTTGGGTTCAGATCACATTGGATCTCTTGTAAGCAGCAGTTTTAAAGCGCACACAGACTGCAGAGAAACTATTTTATTAAAAATGAGGAAATTACCCTGGAAGACAGCTGGGCTGCAGTCAGTTTAGCCTCGCTGGATGGTTTGTTCTTGGAGGTATGCAGCCGTGTGCTGGGCAGGTGTTAGTGTGGACTCGGAGTAATTTTTGCTTAGTCCTCTGGCTCTGCTCTGCAGAACAGTGATGCTAAGTGGAAGTCATTTTCTTTTCTTGAGGGAGGTGTCAAGGGAGAGAAAAGGAAGATAAATACTTCTACAACTTTAAAATTAGGAAGACATTTTAAGAGAATTAAAATGCAATGCATAAATCCATTGCATAAATGCCTGCAGAATATCAATATTGAGGGCCAGATTCTGATTTATGCGAACACCAGAGCTGTATAAACATGCCTTGATCTAAATGAGAATCTGACTCAGTAGCAAACAAAGTGTGAAAATACAATGGTGGTGGTAAAGTTTACAACAATTATTCTCCATGTAATCAACCGCTACTAGAAGAGCTGCGTTCATTGGTGTTTGTAACCCCAATACAGTACTAAAACCCTCCAAGCTACTGCCATGACACAATATCCTCCTTTATGCTTAAAGTGGGCGTTCCTGCATGTGTGCTCTGATTGGAAAGTTGTTTTGTTTTGCAGCGAACAATGCAGAGGTGAAATCAAAGTGGTTTTTGTCCCTCTGCCCTTCTGCAAGCTACTTTATGCCTGCAGAGAAGCCTTTAATTTCCCTGCTTTCCTATGCATGTGCATGGAGAGTGAAAGCTCCAAGATTGCTCATTTTGCTCCCCAGGAAACAAACTGTTGGAGGATGCTGGCTGGATGTTTTGAAGGTAGGGGGTGGGCAGAGAATGCTTCAGAGATTTTCTGGGCAGTTGGTACAAGCGTACGTCCTCATAAACTGAAACTAACATTCATGTTTGTTAAAAACAGCATGGTGGCTATAGCGAAAAGGCTGTGTAAAGCTGAACACTGCGCATAACTCATTTCCTGAGGCCCTGCCCACACTAGCATGCTACTCATGCTAGGTTCTGTTTAAGCTCTAGTGCGAGCAGGATTCGGGACCAGTTTTCCTGAGCAGTGATAACTTATGGACCAGGTTATAAGACTGCCTCAGACTAGCACGGCTACTGTGTTGTGACAGTGTAATGCCCTGATCTTGCCTGACTCGCAGGGCCAGGCCTGTATTACAATAGGCACCATATCTTCACGGACAAGGCTCAACAATTTTGTAATACAGTACCTTAAAACGATACTTTACTACCCAAATGGACCCTCTAACCCACTTTGGCATACCAGATTCAGCTAAAACCCCTTCTACACGCTGAGTAGGGAAATCAACCACTGCTGGGGCTAGCAGGGTTTAAGTAGTTTGTTTCATGGGCTCTTCAAGAGGATGGCTAGTGCTCGCAATCACCCTGCCATTCCCATACTATGGAGGAGGAGGAGGAGGATACTGCCAAGATGGGGGAGGGAAAAAGGTTGAGAACCAGTGGTTTAGTGGTAATACAGCTGCTTACAAGGGCAAAAAGTGCCGAGCGCTCTGGAAAATCTGCTCTGTCAGTAGGGCCCTACCAAATTCACAGTCCATTTTGGTCAATTCCATATTCATAGGATTTTAAAAATAATTTTCAGTTTCAGATATTTAAATCTGAAATTTCACAGTATTGTAACTGGGGGGTCCTGACCTGAAACGGGGTCGCGTGGGGGGGGGGGGGGTCACACGGCTACTGTAGGAGGGTCAAGGTATTGACACCCTTACTTCTGTGCTGCTGCCTTCAGAGCTGGGCAGCCAGAGGGCAGCTGCTGGTCAGGTGCCCAGCTCTGAAGGCAGCGTCCCTGCCAGCAGCAGCACAGAAGTAAGGGTGGCAATGCCATATCATGACACTGTCACTTCTGCACAGCTGGTAGTGGCAGCTCTGCCTTCAAAGCCAGGCTCTTGGCCAGCAGCCGCTGCTCTCCAGCCACCCTGCACTGTGAAATCTGGTCCCCTCTACAATAGCCAGATTCCACAGGGGAGATCTGATTTCACGGTTCATGACATGTTTTTCACAGCTGTGAATTTGGTAGGGCCTGAACTATCGTGAGGAGTCAGACCAGTTGTCTCCTATCCCTCACAATGCCAGTTTGGTAGTAAAGTGACTAAATTGTGACTTACAATAGGCGTTTAGTTCTCTGCTTGAAGTTACAGTACCTGCAAAAGTTGGAGTTCTAGAAGAGACCACAGTCCTTGAGATTCTCTTTGATGATGACATCCGTGACTGCGTCGAACACAAATTTAACGTTCTGTGTGTCTGTGGCACAGGTCATATGACTGTAGATTTCTTTCACATCTTTTCGCATGTTGAGATCAAGGAACTGATTCTTGATGTAATTTCCTGCATCTTCAAATGTATTGGGACCTATTTGGGGGAAGGAAATAACTCTGCTGCTAAGTGTTGCTGATTAGGAAGACTGCACTAATTAGAAACTCCTCAAAGCCCATTGTGATTAGGCTGGATCTGTGGCCAGCAGAGGAAATGTGATCCTTTGCCATGTTTTGAGAGAATTAAATGCATGTTAAAGAACAGGACTGGAGTGACAGCCCTGGGCAGTGATGTGCTTTCTACACAAAAGCTGAAGAGCAAGCAGACCTTTCCTTGAGGTTATGACTCAAGGCTGAACCACCCCCTTATTCCTACCAAATCATCCCACGGTGGTAATGCTTAATACAGATCCTCTCCTTTTCCTAGCTGCAGAGGCCTAGCTTGAGCCTAATGACTTTTCCCAAGAGAACCATTTTCTATCCCTTTGTGGCTTTTGTGCCACTCACTTCTTCCCACCCATTAATCTGGTTTAATTTTTTTGTTTTAGACTTGGGTGAGGATAATTTGGGCCTAAACACTAGAACAAAGGGGGAAGGTAAAGTTTTTAGACCAACTCACCATCGTAATCTGGGAAGCAAATGCTGAGGTGGACTTTCTTGATCTTTTCCTCAAAGAGGTCCTTCTTGTTGAGGAACAGAATAATGGAGGTGGCAGCAAAGAACTTGTGGTTGCATATACTGTTGAACAGATGCAGGGACTCATGCATGCGGTTCTGAAGACAAAAAGACCACATCACTTGTAAAGAAATTTCAGAGGTGGGTGTGTTGTAAAGACCCTACTCGTTCTGGTTTCAGAAAGTAGGGGTGGGCAGGTCCTTGCTTGGTCTAACATTCTGAAAGCTCTCCCCCACTCAAGTTTCTGTGGCTTGTTAACATCTGCAAGTCCCGATTCCTACTCAAGCTTGTTCCTCAAACAGGCTGAAGCTCTACACCAGCCATTGCCTGCGTTGCTGCTAATTGTACTTGCTTTTTGATCTCCACAGTTTTTGCAGCTGTAAAGGTGAGGGCAGGACTTTCTGCTGTTACAATGGTGAAGCCTTTGCAGGTCATAAAGCCGTGATGTTTCCTGTTTGTTGTAGCCCAAGTAAGGACTCTATGGTTGGCCAGAAGCTTTAGACCAACTGGATTTTAAACAAAGCAAATCAGCATCCTTCCATGATGGCTTTTTTGCAATTTCAACAGGGCTCCAATTTTCAGATGATGCCATGACTGAAAGTACCAGGGGAACAAATTCACTCGACTGTAAACTCGTTCAAGCAGAGACTGTTCTGTGCCAAGCACAGTGGGGCCCAGGTCCATCACAAGGCCTTCCACCTGCTACCGTAATACCACTAATAAAGCTCTCTTGAGACACAAGAAAGCATTAAGGAGAGATTTACTGTTGCTGAACTTAAAGTATTCCCAGCAGCGAGGGGGAGAGTACAGATACAGCAGCTGGAAACCAGCAGCCAAACCAACTGCATTTCAGCAAGTTGATTTACCTTTTGTCTTTTGCAAACTCTCCTGTTCTTTTGCTGTAACAAGCACACGTGTTGCCAAAGAGAAGGTTGTGGGTGGTTTCTATGGCCAACAATAAGGAAGTCTTGAACTGCTTGGTTAGAGTTGTTGGAGGATTCTTTTTGCCTTGAGAATCCTCATGTTCCTGCTCCTCAAAGCCTACTTCTTTCTGTTGCCACACCGTAGGCAGCTGGCTGTTTCTATGGGTTGTCACAGCAGCTACTGGGGAGTCCAGAATGAAGGATTTCTGTCACTCTGCACCCTCACCTCCTACTGACAAAATGCTAATGCCAGATTCCTCGTTACTGCAAGGCAGGCTCTGTGTGTGGGGAAGAATCAGATGTGAGAAGTCACTGTCTAAACTGACCTGAGACCCCATTACTAAAATAATGGCTAGTTCTTGGAATGCTGTGGGAGATGGCAGTGAGTATGTGCTCTGTCTCTCTAATGAGCCATCGCCTATGGGTCTTCCTGCAGCAGCCACAAGAAGAGTTGCAGGTGCTTTAGGATAGGCAGGCCCTTCAGAAATCACCCTCTCTGATCACTACAGTGCCCTCCACAAAGCAAGATCGTTCTCTTAACCTCTGGGTTAGCAAGTCAGCTGAGAGAGTTTTCTCAAGGAAGATAGTCCTAGTACACGCTGGCCCAAATCTCTGCTATGGGACTATCACAAGCCGCCTCCAACTCTACCCCCTGGTAGTATGAGCACCTCCCAAATGTTAATGGATCAAAACACACCCCGGAGGCAGAGAAGTCCTATCCCCACTGTATAGAGGAAACTGAGCCATAGGGTAGATCAGGTGACTTGCCCAAGGTCACACAAGGAACTTTAAGGTGACAACTGAAGCCAGATTTCCCCTGCCCTATCTACTAGGCCTTCCTTCCTCCTTGCTCTCCTTCTCACTCCTAAGGGCTTGACTGTGCAGTCTCCCTCATGCCCCTTGCCTGTCTAGAAGGGTACCAGAGTAGGGACTTTTTCCAGCATCTTGTGAAACAGTCTAAAATGATGCCCCCTGGTTTGTCCCTTCTGAATTCAACCGAAGAGAGGGAGTCTCCCCTGTCCATAGTCTCTTGTCTACTGAGAAGAGAACTCTCCACAAAGTGCTTTGGAGGAGATTTGCAAATCAGAGAACATGTAGAACAAATCTCCTCCAAAGCAGTTTGTTTTAATAACCCGCAGGGCCAGGGAGCCCTTCTGCATGAATCCATCCCGAGGGAGGAAGAGAAGCAGGTGCCCTGTTTGAAGGACAACTATCTGCATGCGGGAGGGCTGCTGGTGTGTTAATGAGCTGGCTTCCCTCAGAGGGCTGCTCCTAGCAGGGGCAGACAATACCAGAGGCATCTTGTTACTGTTTTCTGCCTCCTTATGGCCAGCTTTCTCTGCTCTTCGCCTTCTGTGTGGTTGAAGGAGAGGCTGAGCGCCCCTCTGGAGCCAGCGCCCTGCCTGACTAGTGGCATCCGAAACATTCCCCACAGGCTGCACTGCTCTGATTTCCTCTTGATCCTGTTTGTACATGAAATGGGGGCTCTGGAGAAACTCTTGGTTGAGGAAGCTGGAGGCTGAGCATCATGTTAGGGGGGAGCTGCTGTGAAAGTCCACCAGCCCTTGGATTGGCCTGTGGGAGCCAAATGGCTGGCACTGCAGGAACGAGCCTGGATCCTAGAGCTCGTGCTCTCTCTTCTTGTCTTCTCTTTAAGGAAATCCCAGAGCAAGCTGACCTGGATGGATGCTCTGTGGGATCCCAGCAGTCAGAGATGGATAAAACCCTCTCCCTGCTGGGGGGGGGCATTAGATCACCAGTGTCTGATGGACCTGGAGTATCAGACGCTGGGGCTAAGGAACTAGACTGCAACTGAGGAGATGTGGGTTCTGTTCTGTGCTCTGCCCTGCACTCCCTTCCTGTGTGAATGTGGGCAGGTCTCAATCTCTCTGGTGTTTTAGGCCCCGACCTGTGCAAGGGGGAGGATGATCTGTTGATTCCACCATGCTGTTTGCCTGTTCAAAGGGTCAGCACTTTGGGCCAGGGGCTGTCTCTACTCTCGGTCTGTGCAGCATGTAGCACCATGGGGACCCTGGTCTTGGTTGGGGCTGCTAGGTGCTACTGAAATACAAATCATCCTAAGAGTGGTAGTGATCTGATTTAGAAAGGCTCTCTGCTCTTGCTTCATCCGTTATAAACCAAAACCAGAATATGCTCCTCCGTCCCCTTTGGGCCCTGTTTGAATGACAGATCTCAGGCATTGTCCCACAGTGAGGTGTTGACAGAGGAGATCTGGAACAAATTGACAAACTAAACAGTAATAAGTCACCAGATCCAGATGGGATTCACCCACGAGTTCTGAAGGAGCTCGAATATGAAGCTGCAGAGCTACTAACTGAAGTATGTAACCTGTCGCTTAGCTATCCTCCAGTCATCCGGTAGAGAGGATGATTTAACGTAACACCGATTTTTAAAAAGGCTCCAGAGGCAATCCTGGCAATTACAGGCTGATAAAACTAACTCAGTACTGGGCAAAGTGGTAGAAACTACTGTAAAGAGCAGAGTTATCAGACACACAGGTGAACATGATTTGTTGGGGAACAGTCATTACAGCTTTTGCAAAGGGAAATCGTGCCTCACCAATCTATTAAAATTCTTTGAGGGAGTCAACAAGCATGTGGACAAGGGTGATCCAGAGGATATAGGGTACTTGGATTTTCAGAAAGCCTTTGACAAGGTCCCTGACCAAAGGCTCTTAAGCAAACTAAGTAGTCGTGAGATTATAGGGAAGGTCCTCATAGAGCAGTAACTGGTTAAAAGACAGGAAACAAAGGGTAGGAATAAATGATCAGTTTTCACAGAGGAGAGAGGTAAACAGTGGGGTCCCCCAAGGATCTGTAATGGGACTTGTGCTATTCAACATATTAAGTAATGATCTGGAAAAGAGGGTGAACAGTGAAGTGGCAAAATTTGCAGATTATACAAAATTATTTTAAGTCTACGGCTGCCTGCGAACAGTTACAAGGGGAGCTCACAAAACTCTGTGACTGGACAACAAAATGACAGATTAAATTCAACATTGGTAAGTGCAAAGTAATGTACATTGGGGAAAAAATAATCCCAACTACACGCATATAATGATGGGTTCCAAATTACTTGTAATTACTCAAGAAAGAGATCTTGAAGGCACCGTGAACACTGTGTCTGGTGTTCATAGAAACCCATAGAAACAGCCAGCTGGGTTCAAAAAAGAGTTAGATAAGTACATGGCTATTAGCCAAGATGGTCAAGGGATGCAACTCCATCCTCTGGGTGGCCCTAGCCTCTGAGCGCCAGAAGGGAAAGAGGGGTGGATCTCTCCAACTGCCTTGTTCTGTGCACTCCCCCTTAAACTCTGGCACTGGCCACTGTCGGAAGACAGGATACTGGACTAGATGGACCCTTGGTCTGATCCAGTCTGGCTCTTCTTGTAATAAATGCTCCATGCTAGCTCACAAAGGCTCAACTCTGCCTCCGTTTACTGATCTTAGTAGAAGTTCCACATGTGCAGATGAGGGCCCAGCTGGGCCTGTAGTGTTCCCCCACCTCAAATCTAGTGGGCCTTAAGGGTGGGCCATGTGCAGGCCCTGAAGGGCAAGGGAACTGCTTGGGCGACAAACTCATAGATTCCACAGCCAGGGGGGAACATCGTGATCGGCTAGTCTGACGCCCTGTAGGGCACAGGCCAGAGACCTGCCCCAAATCATTCCTAGAGCAGAGCTGTTAGACAAACAGCCCATTGGTGATTCAAAAATGGTCAGTGATGGAGAATCCACCATGACCCTTGGTCAGTTGTGCCAATGGTTAATTACTTGCACTGTTAAAATGTTATGCCTTATTTCCAGCCTGAATTTGTCAAGCTTCAACTTCCAGCCACTGGCTCGTGTAGAGTGAAGAGCCCGTTATTAAATATTTGTTCCCCAAACTGGTATTTCTAGACTGTGATCAAGTCACCCCTTCACCTTCTCTTTGTTAGACTAAATAGAGCTCCTTGAGTCTGTCATTATAAAGCACATTTTCTAACCCTTCAATCATTCTTGTGACTCTTCTCTGACCCCTCACCAATTTATCAACCTCCTCTTTGAATTGTGAACTCCAGAACTGGACACAGGGTTCCAGCACCGGTCCCACCAGTGCCAAATACGGAGGGAAAATAACCTCTCTGCTCCTACTCGAGATTCCCCTGTTTATGCATCCCAGGATCGCATTAGCCTTTTTGGCCACAGCATCGCACTGGGCGCTCAAGTGCAGCTGATCAGGGTTTGTGGTAGACAAATCTTTTTCAGTCTCAGCTTCCCAGTGTAATGAGGGTGCCCCTTGGAGATGGGGCGCTAGCTGCAGTTGGGAGCCAGGTTCAGAGTGGTGGGGTGGATCGGGCCCATCTGTGGCTGCCTTCCCCTGCATTGCTACACAAAGCAAGCAAGCAGTGGGTGAATGGACAATGATTTTTCCATCTATCAGTTATGAAACTGCACATCTAAGCAGCAGAGTTATGAATAGCTTTTCATGGTAAAACTGCAAACTGTTCTAAGGGATTTCTTCAGCTATGGGCACAACTGTTCAGCTGCAGCTTGCTAGTTCTGCAAGCCATTGCTGCCTCTCTGATTCACGTACGTTCATTAGAGTTGCATCACTTCCTATGGGTTTAATTGTCATAAGACTCAATTCCTCCCTACGCTGACATCTGACTTTCAACAGCCAGGGCAACCACTGACTGAGGGGGAATCCTAGCCCCGTGAAGTCAACGGGAGCTTTGTCATTGACGTTAGCGGGGCCAGGATTTCACCTGTACTGTCCCCACACAGGATGTGGTAATTCTCCTGGGGTTTCTCAAAGCTGCAGTCTTGGCCATGCTGTTTGGCTGTTGTCCTTTTTCTATCTCCTACATAGCTACATAGGTTTTAAAAACAAAAGAGGTCATCTAGTCTGACCTGCACAGCACAGGCCCGAGAAGCCCACCCAGGGATTCCTGCACCCAGCCCATAGCTTGTGACTGAGCTAGCGCAGAGCTTTTAGGAAGAGACACCCAATTTTGATTTAAAGACTCCAGGCTAGATCCATAAAGGAATTTAGATCCTCAACCCCCTGCTCACCTGCAGCTTAACCCTGAATGTGCCTAAATTCCTTGGCACCACAGCTTCCACTGGTGGACATGTGCAAAGCCGCTAATTCCTGAGACTGCTGAGCTGCCTGGTCCGATCCTCAAACGAGGTGTTACCCCACCTGTCTCGCTTGCTGTGCCCATTCCTATGGACATGCTTGGAGCACGCTAACCCACACAATACATGGTGTGGGTTCACCCTGTACTCAATCGCTCAGTGGTTCGAGCACTCAGCTGGAAGGCCTAGGTTTGAATCCCCCTCTGCTTGGTTCAGAGCAGGGACATGAACTTGAATCTCCCCCACCTCAGCTGAGTGCCCTGACTGACAGGCTCTGGCGTACTCTGGGGCAGGGGTCTCCATTTCTTCTGGCGAAGCTGTTCTTTGTGTGCGATATTGAAACAGTCACTGGTCCAGAGAGAGAGCGACTGTAGCCCAGGGGTTAGTGCGCCTCCTGGGAGACCCAGGGTCCCGTCCCTGCTCCAAGGGCAATTTAAGTGTTTCAGACAAAGTGGGACAGCTTCAGCAGGAGAGGTCAAGAGAGACCTGCCCTGGAACACACCCCCTCAGGGCACATAGCTGGGAGATGGATGATGTGGGTCCAAGTTCCTGCTCCGGATTAGAGTGAGGATTCAAAGCTGGATCTCCTATATGTCAGGTGAGTGTTCTGCCTATTGGGGATGGCACCCCAACCCCTGGAGTTAGATCACTGAGGCAATGCCAGGTCCCTGCTCTTCTACTGGCTGGCTTGGGTAGCTCCCTGCTCAGGTTGCTGGGTTCTGTGAATCCCATTCTTACCCAGCTCTCCAAATGCAGTGCTTAGTCTCCAAGCCCCCCACGCCAGCACGTGCCCAGGTGGGTTGTTCTAACGATTAAACATCCTGGCTGCTAAAAATATGCACCTTCTATCTAGTCTGCATGTGTCTAGCCGTTGGGTCTCAGTCTGCCTTTGTCTGCTAGATTAAAGAGTCTCTGCCATTGGAAATCTCCTTGCTCAGGAGCTTCTGGGCTGGGTTCAAGTCACCTCTTAACCTTCTCTCGGGCAAATTAAACAGACTGAGCATCTTTAGTTTCTTGCTGTGAAGCAGGTTTCCATGCTCGTGAGCCATTCCCGATTTCTCCTCTGAACTTTCCACCTTCGCTTCCTAGTTTACAGGTTCTGACACCGATGTGCCAACATTCTGCAATTGCTCTGCAGCAGGGAGATAGGGCTGAGGATGAGAACGCCATTCCAGATGTTCCATTGAATTCAGCCCCATGCTAACCTTGAAAGGTCGGTGCTATGATCCCTCACTGACAGAGGCGGAAGCTGCAGAACAATTGAGTGTTTTTTCCAGAGGGGCCAACCACCCACCACGCCTATTGAAATCAGCCAGGAGTGCGGGTACTTCTGAAAATCCAGGCGTCTGTTATCTGTCTAAGGTCACACAGGGAACAGAGCTGGGAACAGTATCCAGCTCTCATACCTCGTGCTTTAACCACAAGCCCATCATCCTTCTCCTATTGATTTCTCATGCCCTCTTGACGGGCAAGCCGTTGGGAAGCCCTCCTGAAAGAGCCTTTGCCTCAACCAGCCACGGGATGTCTCTGTGCTACATGAATTAGCTTTAGGTGCTAGCTGCACTGGCTGGAAGGCAGCATTTATTTTCAGATATAGGTTAATCTGATGTCAGGCAAATGCTATTTTGCTTCCTGGATTTGTGTCAGAGCAGCACAATGTAAACTGCGAGCTGCCATTCAAGGATATTCATGGCTCTGTTGCCTGCCGGAGCCCCCCTGTGTTCCAGGCAATACAGGCACTTCATACCAAGCAAGAGTTGGTGCTCACCCCTCTCCTTGATGCTCTCTGTGCTAGGGAGATGCTATTTTCTTAAAATCTGGGCGGTGGCTCCCAGATGTCGCCCAGATGAGCTAGGAGTTTTTTCCGTTTCTTGGTGCTCTGAAAAAGGGGGGAGCAGCCACCCAGCTGTGCTCTGGTGGCAGAGGAGCAGTGGTCACAGTGCCATCAGCAGATAGGGATAAGAGAGAGAACATACCACTTCATCATCCTCTACTAGCACCATGTCATAGGCGCTGAGGGCTCCACAGAAGATAATGCAGGTCACGCCTTCGAAGCAGTGGATCCACTTTTTGCGCTCTGACCGCTGTCCTCCCACGTCAAACATCCTGTGGAGGGAATAATTCTGCTGTTGTTAGATAGCCCCTTCCCACCCAGAGCACTGAACACACAGGCAGTCCTAGCACCCATCACAGAAATCCAGCCCCCGCCGGGTTGGAATGTGGCAGCTGTTTACATGAGTGCAGAGGGCTAGATCCTTACCTGGTGTAAACTGACAGCACAATGGCGCTCTGCAGATTTACACCAGCCAAGAAACTCAGCCGTTTAGGATAGGATGTGAGGCAGGCTCTCCCAGCCAACTGAAATAAATGGCATTATCCTGGCTGGAATTTGGCCAGGATACCTGGGTCAGTGATGCCACCAAAGGGGAGAGGTAAACAAGTGCATATGCACTCACCTGAAGTTAAGATCTTTGACAGCGAACTTGGTCTCTATGATCCCCGTGGTCTTCACTCGAGATCGTAGTACATCCTGTTCGTTGGGGAGGTAATCGGGGGCTGTGATCCGATCCAGCTGGTTCAGGTAGCTAGGCAGGAATGCAGAGAGCTGTTGGGAGCAGTCCTAAGGGACAGGGCATATAGCTATCGGGCATGGGGAAGGAGGTCTGGGGTAAGGTGTTATCAGTGAGCTAGCAATCGTAGGAGAGGACAGTGGGAAGGTCCAAGCGATTCCGCTAGCCTGAGGGAGAGGAGATGTCCTTCTAGCCCAACTGTAGAGCAAGAAAATTTCAGTTCATGACTAACCAGGGTCAAAGTGTGCACATAGCCTTCTTACCTGCATTGCAGCAGCACCTAGGAGCATGGACCATGACCCCGTTGGGCCAGGTGCTGAACAAGCAGGGTCTGCTATGGCCCAAAGAACTAACAATCTAACAATAAGACAAGAGATGACAGATGGAGGCAGATAGACAGGTGGACCCTGCTGGTGGGAGGTGATGGAGCAGCTCTGTTAGTGCTGTGGTCTGGAAAGCCCGTAACCTTAAGTTCCAGCATCCACAGCTCCTCCATCATGCTGTTGAATGGGACTGTGCAGCTGCTGCAGCCTACGAGGGAGCTGCGTGGCAGGCCGGGGTTTATGAAGTCAGAGAATGGCCATGTTTGGATCAACAGAGTGAAACAATGAAGTTGTGTTCCCTGCAGCATTCCCTGTAATGTGCCCATGCCTCTGCTCTGCAGCTGTTGTGCCAGGCCATCATGGCTCTGGGCCCTTGAAAACTATGTTAATCTAACCTGAAGGGACAAATTGTGATGGTGTTGACACCAGCGTGTGTCTGGAGTAACCACTGTCTTCAGTGGATTTATGCTGCTGGGAGCAAAAGCAGCATTTGGCCCTGAGGCTACAGAAAGTCAGAGCCTGAAATACCTCATTGTCCTTAGATAGTGCAGCCTGTAATAGAACATGAGGCAGATTGGTGCTCAGATGCCTGAAATACCCTGGCATGTGGCATCAATTAAGGGTACAGGAACTAGGCTGGTAACGAGGGGCGGGCAGCCCCACCGCAGCAGACAGTGATAGTCGCATGTCAGTGGTATTTAGGGGCTTTGTCTGACACAGCACTTGGCCATGGGGGATAATCCCCTCTGTTCTGTATCTCACATGGAGCCGTTCTGGGCTAAGTGGGAGCACAGAGGACCTCGCTTGTTACATAGTGAATTATGAGAGTGCATGCAACTTGATGCTTCAAAGCCATTCTGGTCTGTCTTGCTTGTTTTCGAAAGTCCTTTAAGGGGCATGTACCCTTCCCTTGACGGACAAGGCTCTCCTTGGACTCAGTGCTAAAATTTCCACTGGCTTCAAAGGGAACAGATTGGCCCCTTCACCTGGAATTTCTCCTTCCCTTCCCCTTGGCTGCTGGTGAAAAGCTGAGTCCTCAAGTTTTTTTACATGGCAGTGAGGGGGGGTGGTGGTGGTACCTGCTCCATAAAGACATCAGTCACTTCAGCACCAGCAAAGGGGAAGATTCACGGTACTAAGTCCCAACGATGGATGAACCCTCTGTGTCCCAATAAGTTCGTGTCCATCCCTGGAGGATCTTGCCATCTGGCAGTTGCTTTTCCTAATGACTGGGCCATAGGGACAGACTTACTAGGAAGCGGAGTCGTTGAGCTGGTACTCAGCTGCTCTGTCAAAACAGGCCTGGACTCCCGCATCTTTCCACAGCTTTTTTATACAGTCCACTAGTTCTGGGGGCATGGTGCCCTCCTCGATGGAATCTGCCAAGTTGCACAGCTGCCGCCCATCATCCTGTAAAAGACAGACGGTGAGCAGGCTGGGGCCAGAGACGGGCACGAATGGCAGACCTGCTTTGGGCCCATCTGATCAGGGTAAGGTTTTGTGGGATTTTAATGTGGATTTTGAAATTTAAATTCTACCCCCACCCAACCCTGCTGATTTTCAAGAACAGCTTCCCCAGAGAATGTGGGGAAACATGCCCAGAATCCTGTCTGGCCAGGCCCTGGAGTGGGGAACTCCAGTTACTCCCAGAATGCTTTCCTTAACCAGTAGATGGCAACACACCCATAGCAGTGTGGTTCCTGAAGGAACGGGAAACCAAACTCCTTGTTCCTCTGTGAATAATGAAAGGAGCAGGACCCTCGTCTCTGGACTCTCCTTCCCCACAGCTCCTCTTTCCCACACTTGGAGGTCTTGCCCTTTCCTTCCAATCTACATCACCTGGGAACCAGACGACTGCCACTTGCCCACCGAGTGGCAGTGGCGTCTATTAAAATATTTATCTGCTGTTGTAAGGAGCAGCTGGGAATGTTTGGCTTCTAGCATGCGCTAGCAGGAGTGAATGAGACACACAGGGTATGTCTACACCAGAGCCTCCCAATCCCAGTAGACAGACTTGAGCAAGTGTGCTAAAAATAGCAGTATGGATGTTGCAGTTTGGGCGCGGGCTTGGACTAGTCCCCTGAGCTCAGACCCAGGGGGTCAGGTGGGCTTGGACTCACACAGCTATCCTGAGCTTTCGCTCGAGCTGCAGCGTCCACACTGCTATTCTTTACGCGCTAGCTCGCTCAAGTGAACACCAGGGCTCAGAAGGAACAAACTTCCTCTCCAACCCAAGAACAGCATCCTGCATCCCAGGCTACCCTGCAGCCTCTCCCAGGACTCCTGCATATAACTGGGAATTGCAAGCACTCAAACAGATGAACACGTGGGGACCCCCTCCCCACCTGCCTTCCCCTGTCCAGGGGCCAGACAGATGTTCCAGTGGTGGCAGGGGCAGCATACTGACCCCTCGTCCTGGTTCGACGTAATCTATCCCCAGCGTGGACATCGCTCGGATGATGGCCAGGATTGACTGCAGCACGTTGCCGTAGATGATGGACTTGAATTCCAGGCACTCTTCTTGCGTGTAACCATCTTGGTGGATAATCCTGCAGGGGGAGGGGAATGAAACACAGCCTTTAGCAGGGATCACAGCCTTGCTTCCCTGGCAGGCCTCTCCCTGCAGCACAGACATTGGCATCTTGCCCTCCAGCCCGAAGGAGGCAGTGCAGGGACTGAAATGTGCCAGCTTGAATACCTGCTGTTTTCCTGGCATAGCTGACTTTCCCCTTGGTGCTGGCTGGGGTGGGGTGCGGAGCTGAGGAACCACACCACTGCTCAGTATTGGGGGGGGGAGCAGCCTGAGTGGCATCTGCTAGCAGTGTCTGACAATGTGTCACCCCATGCAGGGGAGAAAGGGAGCTCCTTACACCCCTATCTACCCCTGTGCTGGCGTGCAGCCCGGCTCACAATTAGGCCCATTGTGATCTACGCAGGTGCCTGGCAGCCAAGTCCAGATGCAACGAGGAAACGCCCTCCATCGGCTGGCTCAATGAAGACCAAGGTACCAGCTTTGAAAGGAAAGCGGTCTGAGACCCATGGCACAGATTAGCTCGCTGGCTCCTGGGCTGACCACGCATGGCTCTGCCTGTGACAGAACCTCAGATTCATAGGGGAAGGTCAGATCACATGGGACCTTCTGCGACTGGACTCTGCTGACACGTAGATCTCAATTGCTCCCTGTGTAATTCCATGATGGTTCGTGTTCCCTGCCCCACGAGGCTTACATCGGAGACCCAGCACAGCAAGGAGCAACGCACAAAGGGGGAGTGGTGGTTTCCTACTCCCTTGTGCCTGGAGACTTGCAGCCTGCTGTTTGGTATGGCTGGCCATCAACTTGCCACCAGTACCCCACATGCCAACAGCTCACATGGGATGTACCCGCACTCCATCCACTCCCTGGGATGTTCCACAGGGCATGGGTGCTGAGATGCTAGATCCACTGTCTGTCTAGGCCAATCTCCTTGTCCTGAGAGTGGGCTGTAGCAGGTGCGTGGGAGAAATGAAACTTCCATCCCCACCCATCACTTGTTACTGAGATGACACATGAAGAGACCCCAGCTGATGATCAGTTCGTGCCTCGAAACAGAAGAACTGGGCACCTTTTCCTCCTAGCTAGCATAACTGCAAATGATATTTTTATTTAGTTGTTTAATCCCTTTTTATTACTCTTGCTAAGCTATTGCCAGCGGGCAGGCAGCCTGGCCCAGCAGCAGCGCAGGGGTTAATCACGCTACATTCATGCCTAGATTAGGCTCTTAGAAGGAAACCGCCTTGGGCTGTGTTCTGGGCAACCGACCTTCAGCCCTACCACGGTACTCACTTCATCTGTTTGACGATTGTGCTCTTGCCTGACTCCCCGGCACCTGGAAAAGAGCCGGAGGAAACATTTGAGTGCCAGCATCCAGAAAGAGAGAGACATGTACACCTTAGAGGGGACCATAGCTCTGGGGCATTCGGATCCTACAGCACTGGGACGAGCGTAAGGACCTGGATACGCAGCACTCCGTATGCAGCATCTATCCTGCTCTTCACTCCTTTCCCCCATGCGCTTTTCTCTGGGGTTGGCCCCTCAGACACTTTAGCATGGATGGATTTCTCTAGTGCGGGGTTATTTAGTGGCATATTAATGTGGATCAAACAGGTCAGTTGATCCGGGCCCTGGGTTCCCAAGAGCTCATCAAGAGCCCAACCCAGGGAATGGCTTTGTTTTGAGGGAGTGGTCAAACTGGCTGTCTAGGAACCAGGGACTGAGCCTGCTTTTACATAACCACCTGGCCTCTCCCCTTCAGCAGCCACCTCTGGAGGCGCTTCCCTTACTGGTGCTGTTCACCAGCACGTGTGCTGTTCATTGGAGGCTCCGTGCCAGCCAGCTGCACCCCAGCTCATCTCCCAGTTACCGAGTCCTCACCCTGTGGAAGGTGGGACAGGCGCTTCCAGCCCAAACCTGACCCCCCTGCCTAGGGTTCAAACCATCTTGTGCCCTGCAGGGTAGGGGATGAGGAAAGAACTGGGGACGTGTGGTCTAGAGATGAGAAGGCTGAGGGAGAAACATAGCATGTAAAGGTGGTTACACAGGGGCCAGCGATCAATTGCTCTCCATGGCCACCAAGGGCAGGACAAGTAGCAAGCCACTTACTGGGTAGCCAGGGAGACTTAGGTTGGATGTTTTAGGAATAACTTTCTACCTGTAAGGCAAGTTCAGCGCTGGAACAGGTGGGCTTGGGAGGCCGGGGGGGCAGGCTTAAAAATAGGTTACACCCGTTGGGGTGGGCCTGCCTCGTCACAGGAGGATAGATTAGGTGCTCTGTTGAGGTCCCTTCCAGCCCTGTAGCTCGATAAGGGTATCTAGCCTCCACAACTCTCCTGCCCCAATTAACTCTCTTGCCTGGCTGCCCGGTATTCAGAGCCTTCGCTATGCCACACATCCAGGATACATCCGCCAGAGCAATATCCTGCAGCGTCCATCATCCTTCCACACCCCCTTGCCTGAGTTTGCAACCCCCACCCTCCATCCACCCAACCCGCCTGCAGACTATCTAGTGCATTGTCACTGAGCCCCTCTGCTCTGGCTCCTGTCCCACCTGCTCCTCTCAGTACTGGGCTTTGCTGGTCTGGTGGATCAGGGGAACCCCTGGTTATATACCCCTGCAGTCAGCAGGGCCTGAACAGCTTTCTCAGACCGAGGGAGACCTCCTGTGCCTTGCTCATGCCCCCTTTTTATTCCTCAGAGGCTCCCCCCTGGCTCGACTCATTTCCCTGGCCCAGGAAGGCTGGAGATCCCTCCCTCCAGAGCCCATCAGCAGTGCTCAAAGCTAGCTGCTGTGCGGGACACTCGAGTCTCATGCCCACGGCTGCCGTCGGCATGAAGGACCTGTCATTGCTACTGGGTCGGGGGACCTAGTTACACCATAAGCCCCCCACAGTGGAACCCTACACAGCAAGCCTGGCCCATGTGTCTGTCATGCTGGGACCATCATACTGCGCCCCAGCAGGGTACCGTAGAAAGGACCATGTCAGTGGGCCTGGACTCAGCCTGGGGCTGGGATTCCCTGCACGCTAACATGGCCTCAGCCCTTGGGCACGCCCAGCCCAGCCCAGCCCAGCCCAGCCCAGCCCCGGGCTTTGCTTTTCTTAGCCTCCCCCTCTCGCTCTCCCGCCTCCGTTCTCGTCGCCTGCCCTTCGGTTCTCGTCTGCAAGTGCCGAGCGTCGCCTCATCTCATCACTTTAAGCAGCTTATTCCAAACCAGGAAGCTGCTTAGAATTAGGGCCTAATCGCGCTGATCCCAGCCTCCCTGCCGTCACCTGGATGAACCTTTTGGTGCTGCGCAGCGTCAGGCGTAGGCTTCCTGACCCTGCAGTGCGAGCGGCAAGGCAGTCATGTTGTAACCTAGAACTCCGGGGAGCATTAGCCCCAGGACCTGCGAAGGGTGGCTCTGGGCTAAGACGGGCTCTGCTGGCCTCTCTCCTCTCCCAGGAGATGGGTGGCAGGCTAGGTTTCCAGCAGGGGCTTCTAGCCTCAATCTCAGTTCTCCGCTCAGGTGGCATCTTTCCTACAACCCCCCCCAGTCACCCTCTGGAGCAAGGGTTTATTCTGCTGCCTTCACATTGCTGCGGTTCTGGCACAGGCTTGGAGTTCTCTCCAGGCACGGGGAGCGAGCGTAGGAATCACAGAGGGTGGCTTAGGGCACCCTGAGCTGCAGACCAGGATTGACCCCCAGTGACCAGTTCCTGGGCTGGAATGGTGCAACCTGGTGGCCCCCCCAGACCATTGTGCACATCTAGTCTGAGCTGCTGCCATGCCCAGGCCAGAGACCTCAGCCAGATATTGCTGTATCGATCCCATCTCTTCGATGTGAGCAGGAGCCTTTCTTTTAGGAGGAGACATCTGATCTTGATTGGAAGAGGTGGTGGTGAATTACCCTTGCTGATTGTGACACTAAGCGGGGATTGGTTGGAGGCACGTGTCACTGGGGGTTTCCCCCACCCATGACCATCCACTGGCCTAACCTTCACCCTCGCACCTGCTCCCTACCTTCTGGATAGGTCCTCCCTGGAACCTATCCATCCCTCATGCTTCCCTGCAGCTGCCTTGAAGAAGACACTTGGGCCCCTGCTGTGACCAAGCAGGGCCCCTCCTTGCTGACTTTACATGCACACGTATAAGATTTGGGTGCCCCAGATTTTGCCACATGCCAGAGTGAGCAGCAGCTTCACCTGGGCAGCACAGGCCCAAAGGAAGCTGTGCTCTGAGCTGGAGCGCAGGGAACCGGAGAGGGGACGCTGTAGGAGAATGAGAGCGGGCCGGAGACTCCAGCTCCATCACAGCTTTAGAAGGACGAAACCGTGTGTGTCCTTGGCATCTCCCTAGCAGGCTCCCTTCCCTCAGCAGTGCCGGGCTGACAGTGAGAACTGCCCCAGCATTCTGCTGTTTTCAGTACTCAGCTCATGTTCTAGTGCCCGTAAAAGGGCTGAGAGAGGCACCCAGTCCAGGAGTAGGATCGCCCCATTCACTCCAGCTTGCAGATCAGCAGGCTTGTAAAGTCTCTGGCTAGTGACTCAGTAATGCTGACTCAGAGCACAGGCCCTTCTGCAACTCGGATATTAGGCTAAACTGAGGCTTTTAGTAGTCAGGTAAAATCAGTGTGTTCAGAAATAAAGTCCATCCCTTTCTCTTCACACTGCTCATGGAGCACCGTGGGTTTTCTACCAACAAGCAGGTAACGGACCCAGTCATCATCACCCTCTGCCTTTCTCTAGGCCAGAGATCTCAAAGCGCTTCATCAGTGTTAATGAGCTGCGGTTTGATCCTGCAACGCCTTTCTCACCAGAGTAGCCTCGCTGCCAGATCCAGACCTTACACCTCACACACAGTACACATGGGGGTAGGGATAGTACTGCCATCCTGTTTGACAGCTGGGGCCTCTGTGGGTCAAACTGTGAGGCTGCAGCAGAGTTGGGGCTAGAACCCAGGTGTCCTGATCCTCTGTCCTGTGCTTCAGCCACTAAACTCTCTTGTGAAGTGAAACATTACATATACATCTTTGCTTGTCATTTTTTGGCCAGAAAAATGACTCTGATCAATTCCCTTTTCACATGTGGCCCTTGGTGAGTCACCAAATCAATCCAAAGCCCCCCCCCTCCCAATGCTGAAAGACCCAGGTATGTAGTTACCAAGTGCTGACACTAGCCACAGCATTCCTATTCCCCCCACCCCTCCACCACCGCCCCTTCTGGAAAATTACAAATAGATTTTAATCCCTACTGAGGTGCTGCCCCCTACACCCAGGCTTTTCTCAAGCGGGTGTTTGTGACCTCTTGTCACATCCGATTGGCTGAGAAATCTCTGTGTCCCGGCTAATCGCTTCAGTTAGGAAGTCGTCAAGCTAATGAGAGCCCATCTGGTGCTACTTAGGAACAGATCCTCCTCTCAGTTGGAAAAAAATGAGAAAAACAACAACAAAAAACTCAGGGTGACCATATCTCTAAACCCAACATGGACTGAAACGGCCAGGCCAAGCCCAACTGCCTTGGTCCTGCACTGCATTTCATGCTCCCTCTTCTCTTTCTTCTGTCTCCCATCACTTGGCCACCAGCAGATACTGCCACTTTCTAATCCCTTCGCATAAACTGATTGTCCTCAGGCCCTGCAACAATAACCCCAGTTTTGCCTTTCTTGCCCCACCTCTCCTAGCTTGGCATCACCATGTCTCCTCTGAGGGTTGCCTTCATCCCAGGCTCCGCTTAGCCAACTCAGAACTGAAGGCTGGGTTGGCACAGGCTAACCATCCCCCTCCTACCCTGCATTCATCCTGAATCACCAGGATCCCCTGTTGGGCCATTCACCACAGACTGTACATTTATTACATGCATGGAGACCAGCTCTGAGTGGTACAGAACCGCTTCCCTGCCCACTCATTTCTGGATCCACCCTAGGAGCTGAAGGTGCCCTAGCCAAGCTGCAGCGTTGCCCAGCTCCCATGCTTACCTAACAGCAGCAGTTTGACCGTCTTCGCCTCCTTGTCTGCATCTTCCTGGAGTTTCTTCTCCAACTCCTTGGACCTTTTGGCCAGTTCTTTATCTTCAGCGCTCGCTCCACTCCCCATCTCGTCGTCGTCGTCCTCCTCTAGTTCCTCTAACTCCTCTAGCTCCTCTGTCTCTTCCAGCTCTTCACCCTGGGTCACTCACCCTTTACGGGGTGGGGAGAGAGAGAGAGAAAAAAAATATATCTATGCCCGACCCTTCACGGCTCTGGAGTTCCACGCAGGATGGCTGCCGGCTAGAGACTGCTACGAAGGCAGCATGGGAGCCCTTCACCTTGCCCCTCTCCCTCTCTCTCTCTCTCTCTCTCTGCTCTTTACCTTAATTCCCTATGGATAACCCAATTTCTGTCCTACGGATTGGGGACTTTTTATCTCACCATGTGACCTGGGAAATCCAATTAGATTAGCCCAAGATGGCAAAGATTAATGCCTGGGAAATGAGAACACTGGACGAGGCTGCGGGCGGGGCGGAGAGGGTCATTATGTAAGAGGGAAAGAGAGAGCGACTCCCATCCTGCAAGCACACAAGGGAAGAAATCCCGCTGCTGCAGGGGCCCTATGGTGTGTGACTTGGGGGGCTCCAGGCCAGCCGCATAGAGCTGGAGAGCTCTAGATGAAAAATGGCAGCCAGGGCTTGCTGCGTAAACCAGCCTTCTCCTTTCTGTTGCTCCAGATCTGGAAGAGGCTGTTTAAATAGCAGCCGAGAGGGACAGCTAGCACCCTAGCAGCTGAGACCCCAGTACCACGGCAATGGGTGCATTAAAAATTCATTGATCGTTGGCTAATTAGACGTTTGCACACTTCATAGCTTCTGTCAGCTGAGCTCCTTGCCCACCCCAGGGGCTCCTGGCTCCCCTCCATTCTCCCCACAGACTCTTTGGGTGCCATTCTCCCAGCCCTCTCTATTTCAGGGACTCCTCCCACCCCTGCCCCATGCCAGCGGCTCTATGTGCCCCCCTCAATCCCCTTTCCTCCCATGTCCTCCATTCCTCACTTTCCCACCATGGCAGGGACTCTGTGCCCCCCTTCCCTCTCCTTCATATGCCAGTAGCTCTGTGTGCCCCACTTCCCCCATACCAGGGTCCTCCATTTCCCACCCCCAGCCAGAGGCTCTGTGTGCACTCCTATGCCCCTTCATTCCCCCCGTCTTATTTCTATCTAGGAGATAAATAATTCAAGGGGTCACATGTTAAAGTCTCTTGGGAGGATGGGCAAAGCTGACCTGGCTAGCAGGGGTTGTGCTGGAAGGTGGCAACATCAACTGGTTCTTTGATCTGGGATGATGATGGCAGAAGTGGTTGAAATGCTGGGTCTGCTAACCAGATGCCAGGGCTCCATGTGTTCCCCATTTTTTCCCCTTCCAGTTATTGAGTTTGCACCAAAATCTGCACAGTTCTGTCCATGAAATTCCATTTTCTGAAATTTTGGAATTGGTCAGATGCAGCATTCAAATATTATCACGTTAGAAACATACTAACAGCCAAACAAATGCCAAGAGCTTCTCTACACAGGTTGTGGGTTTTTTCCCCCCACATTAACTATTGTTTTGGACTAAAATGGCCAGTGTCCATCTAACACAATCTCTGTCTTTCTTTTCTTTTTGTTTTTAATTATCTGGCCACTTTTTGCAAATTGGCTAATCCATTGTGCAAGTGGATTGAGTCCATTTTGAGATGAGTTAGTCCAGCACAGGTCCGTGTGGACATATCTGTATTTTGAATGAACAGTTCTGCCTCTGGCAGTCCTCCCATTGCTATCCCACACTGCACTGCTTTGTACCTGGATTGGTCTGTCTTTTTACCTGCATACCTTCTACTACTCTGGCATCATATTGACTGGATGTCACCTCCGTTTAAACACTGGCATGCAGCCACCTGTGTTCCATCCATGTGTATACACTGTCAGAGTCACATATCCCTCTCAGTGGTGCAGCAGCCATGGATCCCCAGGGAGCCGTGCAGAGATCATGGATTTCCTTATGAGCTGGGGAGATGGCCTAGTCCTGCCTTAGTAGCTACCCTCAGAATACCAAGATATACGAGTCTGTATCGAATCCAGTGATGGACAGGGGTCTCTCCCAGGACAGGTTCCAGTGCCACTCCACAGGAAAAGACAACCAAGCCTCTGGAATGGTCCCAGCCCCTGCCCCTCCTATCACAAGCTGGACCAGATTTTTGCCAAGGGGAGGCACCCTGTTGTTCTGTGGACAGCATTGGAGGCCCCCAAGAGGCCATGTAGTGAGGTAGAGTGGCCTCCCACTGAGCCAGAGAGGGAGGAGCTGCTCTCTGAGCCCTGGTGGGCGGAGCCAGGTCCAGCCTGACCCTCCTGCTGGAAGCTAAGGGGCGGGACAGGAAGTATAAAAGTTGGGCATGGGGCTACTAGCTCAGTTGAGCCTGAGCCAGGGAAGGAGATAGATATCTCAAGCCTGCTGCAGACCCTGGGCCCTGCTACCCAGGTGAGGAGCACCCTGACCCCTGAGGAAGCTGAGAGTGGAGAGGAGCAACCCGGAATGCCGGCGGCCGAATACCCCGATGAAACGGAGGACCCCATGACTACGGAACCCCTCTCCCAGGAAGTAGCCCAGGGAAACCAGTTTTGCTGTCAGAACCCGAGTCAGTGTGTTGTGGTGGGATCCCTGCTGTCCCAGTGGAGTAGGGTGGGCCCGGCTCTCCCAACCGCTGCTGCCAACCCAACTCCTGAGGTGGCAGTCTTCCCACCTTAGGTCAAGAGGCCTGCATTTGTCTGCCATATGCCTGAGCCAGGATGTTGCTCTTCTGCACCCACCTCCATTATTGCACAGTTATCTTAGCGGTGGAGTTGAGGGCAGAATGGTGGGTGGGGGAGGAGCTGGGGTAGGGGCGGAGCTGGTCTGTTGGCAGAGCAGGGAGCAGAGTGGAGCTCTGGCTGGGGGTGGAGCTGGTCTGTTGGAAGAGCAGGGGGCGGAGTGGAGCTGTGGCTGGGGGCGAAGCAGGGGTGGAGTGGAGCTATGGCTGAAGCGGAGGTGGTCTGGGGGCAGAGCAGGGGTTGGAGTGGAGCTGTGGCAGAGGGCGGAGCTGGTCTGTTGGCAGAGCAGGGGGCAGAATAGAGCTGCGGCTGGGGGCGGAGCTGGTCTGTTGGCAGAGCAGGGGGCGGAGTGGAGCTGTGGCTGAGGGCGGAGCTGGTCTGGGGGCAGAGCAGGGGTTGGAGTGGAGCTGTGGCTGAGGGCGGAGCTGGTCTGGGGGCAGAGCAGGGGTTGGAGTGGAGCTGTGGCTGAGGGCGGAGCTGGTCTGGGGGCAGAGCAGGGGTTGGAGTGGAGCTGTGGCTGAGGGCGGAGCTGGTCTGGGGGCAGAGCAGGGGTTGGAGTGGAGCTGTGGCTGAGGGCGGAGCTGGTCTGGGGGCAGAGCAGGGGATGGAGTGGAGCTGTGGCTGGGGGCGGAGTTGGTCTGGGGGCAGAGCAGGGGATGGGGTGGAGCTGGTCTGGGGGCGGAACAGGGGGCTGAGTGGAGCTGTGGCTGAGGGCGGAGCTGATCTGGGGGCAGAGCAGGGGTTGGAGTGGAGCTGGTCTGGGGGCGGAGCTGGTCTGGGGGCAGAGCAGGGGGCGGAGTGGAGTGGGGCTAGGGGTGGAGAGGGAATGAGGCAGAACTACTTTGGTGTTGGAGCCAGGGCCGGCTCCAGGGTTTTGGCCGCCCCAAGCTGCCAAAACAAAAACAAACAAAAAAAAGCCGTGATCACGATCTGCGGCGGCAATTCGGCGGGAGGTCCTTTGCTCCCAGGCAGAGTGAGGGACCGTCTGCCGAATTGCCGCCGAATACCTGGATGTGCTGCCCCTCTCCGGAGTGACCACCCCAAGCACCTGCTTGAGAAGCTGGTGCCTAGAGCCGGCCCTGGTTGGAGCAGATCTATGGCTGGGGTCGGAGCTGGTCTCGGGGCAGAATGAGGCTAGGTGGCGCTCCCTCCCCGCCCCCTGGGGTTGGCAGATCCCCTTTGACGCCGGGATCCAGGGAAAAGACCGTGTTTGCCACGCCCTTTGGACTGCACCAACAATTTTCCAACAATGCCGTTTGGGTGGCAGGGGCAATGGCGACCTTTCAGAGATTAATGGCTCACTTACTCCTTCCACGTGGGCAGTACGCCATGGCTAATTTGGATGAGAGAGAAGGTGCCACAAGTACTCCTGTTCTTCTTTTTACATATAGCCCAGTTTGGGACAGCCTTCTCCACCATGTTTCTGCAGTACTACAGTTGATCGCCAAAGCCATCCTGACTACCGACCTGGGTCAGTGTCAACTGATCGGGGGCAGGGGAGAGATCACCCTGAACGACTCCCAAAGCCACAGGGGGAATTCCCATCCAGGAGATCTCCACCCCAGCCCTACAGGGAGTGCCACGAACTCCCAGGGTAGTGAGCCTGATTCAGCTACCCAGCCAGAAGGACTCCTAGAACAGCACCACGCAGACAGCCCTGGAGTAAGACGACGCTGCTGAGCTTTTCCATGTGACGTGGCTCCGGGAAAAAGTTATTCTTGGGGGCACTGGAACATTTATTTTCCTTTCGATTCCCCCAGCAGAAGAGACACAAGAAGAGTCGCAAAGGGCGGGGTTCCTCTTGCAAGGACAATGGGCATGGCCAGGGACTCCCACCATTGGGGAAAAAAATGCGGGGGGCTCTTTTACAGGGTGTTAAACAACTTTTGTTCCAGGACTCAGTGGCTGCGGCCGTTTTGGGCAGTTGTGAGCTAGGAGCCTGAACCTGCTCAGATTTTATCGTCCTCTCCTTCCCCTTTCCCCTGCTCATAATAGCATGATCCATGGTGGAGAATTTAAGCTCTGCAGTGTTTATTTCTCTGAAATGTAAATCTCCCTCAGCCATCGGCCAACCCAGCACTCACCCTCCCCTGTCCCTCTCCCGCTCCGTTGGCCCCACCCCCACATACTCAAAATGGCACTGGTAGACTGTGACCTACGCACTGTGTATTTCTCTGAAATATCAAAAACTTCCCTCTCCGACCTGTGCAGCCGCTGCTCCCTATACCTGGCTGGCGCACCACGGGGGTTAAAAATCTAATGCATTGTAATGCAGGCTTGTTTATTGAAACGGCAAATGCGGAAAGAGAAATCAATATAAAATGGCCCTTTGCTTCCAACTTTGAGTGGTGCTCTGAGCTTTCTGCGACTGTAGCGTTTGATGAAGTATATCTCCCAAAGTGAGACAGTTTAAAATGCATAGAGATGACAGGGCACTGGGCTAGCTCAGACTCTTGGCATTGTTAACCCCTTGGGTTCAGAATAATTCCTGCAGAGGTCTGTTTATTTTGCCGTGCATTTTGTTCTGGTCTGCAGCTGTTAGAGACTTTAAGGCAAAGACAGTGTGTTTTGGCACTCACATTACCAGGCAGCACAGCCTTTTCAGGGCTGCCTGCACAAGTAGCAACTTATGCAGGGGACCATTCTAGTGACTAGCGCCGCTGCATATCGTGCTGGCCTGCTTAGTGCCTTCTCTGTCTCTTTGTGGCATGGCTCAGGGCAACGTCCTCCAAAGTAGGGACAGGCTTCAAAAATGTAATTAGTAACCTGCTGCCCAACTGATCTAGCAGAGAAAGGTCTAACCTGACGCAAGGGCTGGATGTTGAGGCTAAACAAATTCCGATTGGAAATAAGACATACATTTTAACAGGGAGGGTAATTAGCCATTGGAACAACTGACCAAGGGTCACGGTGGATTCTCCATCACTGACAATTTTAAATCAAGACAGGATGTTTTCTAACAGATCAGCTCTAGGAATTCTTTTGGGGCAGTTCTTTTGGCCTGTGTTCTACAGGGGTCAGGTTGGATGATCACAGAGGTTCCTCTGGCCTTGCAATCTGAGAATCAGAGATGCACATGAAGTTAGTAACCTGTCCCCTGCTGCCACCCCTTAGCCTTACCATCCAACCCCAAGCCCCAACCCCACTGCCTACCAGCGACCCAGGATTGGTTTGGGGTCCTATCTGACGGGGAGGGGAGGTGGCAAATGTCTTACCATCTCCAAGCCCACCCTAGGCTGGGAGAGACGACAGGAGTGGTATTCCAAAACTGAAGAGACAGCAACATTTTCTCATTGTTGCCATGAAGACTGGAATTAGTACAATAACTACTTGTTCTGTTTTGCAGCTCCTGCACCTGGCATCCCTCCACGCCCCCCAAACACCGGCCAGGAGTGTTTTCAACCTCTAACTGCCCAACAAATTTTCAGGGCAGCAAAAGGAAGACCAGAGATGAGATGTTTGGGGACCTTGTGTCTGCATCTCAGAAGAGGGTTAAGAAGGCACGGATGTAGAGAAAAGGTCTCCTCGCAGAGAAGGATAGAGAATTGACAAGGGACAGCCGTGAGAGAGACAGGGACATGCAAGAACAGCTCCTGGAACTGACACAAGCAGATGGTCCTGCTGGAGAACATTTTGGTGCATAGTTCACAATCTCAACCCAGCCATGTCATAGAATCATAGAATATCAGGGTTGGAAGGGACCTCAAGAAGTCATCTAGTCCAACCCCCTGCTCAAAGCAGGACCAATTCTCAACTAAATCATCCCAGCCAGGGCTTGTCAAGCCGGGCCTTAAAAACCTCCAAGGAAGGAGACTCCACCACCTCCCTAGGTAACGCATTCCAGTGCTTCACCACCCTCCCAGTGAAATAGTGTTTCCTAATATCCAACCTGGACCTCCCCCACTGCAACTTGAGACCATTGCTCCTTGTTCTGTCATCTGCCACCATTGAGAACAGCCGAGCTCCATTCTCTTTGGAACCCCCCTTCAGGTAGTTGAAGGCTGCTATCTAATCCCCCCTCATTCTTCCCTTCTGGAGACTAAACAATCCCAGTTCCCTCAGCCTCTCCTCATAAGTCATGTGCTCCAGACCCCTAATCATTTTTGTTGCCCTCCGCTGGACTCTTTCCAATTTTTCCACATCCTTCTTGTAGTGTGGGGACCAAAACTGGACACAGTATTCCAGATGAGGCCTCACCAATGTTGAATAAAGGGGAATGATCACGTTCCTCGATCTGCTGGCAATGCCCCTACTTATACAACCCAAAATGCCGTTAGCCTTCTTGGCAACAAGAGCACACTGTTGACTCGTATCCAGCTTCTCGTCCACTGTGACCCCTAGGTCCTTTTCTGCAGAACTGCTACCTAGCCATTCGGTCCCTAGTCTGTAGCAGTGCATGGGATTCTTCCGTCCTAAGTGCAGGACTCTGCACTTGTCCTTGTTGAACCTCATCAGGTTTTTTTTGGCCCAATCCTCTAATTTGTCTAGGTCCCTCTGTATCCAATCCCTACCCTCTAGTGTATCTACCACGCCTCCTAGTTTAGTGTCATCTGCAAACTTGCTGAGAGTGCAGTCCACACCATCCTCCAGATCATTAATAAAGATATTAAACAAAACCGGCCCCAGGACCGACCCTTGGGGCACTCCGCTTGAAACCGGCTGCCAACTAGACCTGGAGCCCACACCAGCAGTGCATGCTGGGAGTAGCAGTACCCTTCTCCAAGTTCCAGCTAGAGTCAGTTCCTTCCCCACGCCACAGCCCATGACAATGAAAACAGTGGATCCTGGGCTCCCACATTCACTCCTGCAACTACAGTACCAGGGATGGTTTCTTCCCTTGCCATTCTGCATCGCAAGGTAAGGACAACAGTCACATTCTGCACTTATAGACACCGGTGCCTTGAACAGCACAAATGCGTGCACTCAACACCTTAGAAATGTATGCCAGGTGTGCATTGCTGTTTACCCTGCACTTCCAACTGTCTCATCTTGTTTTATGTTTCACTGGTTTTATGGTTGCACTGTGTTCTGCCCAATAGAGATTGTATTATTTGCACTGTTTGAAGTTCACGGAAGTTTCTTATTGACACAGGTTCAGTCCATGTGTATAAAACTACACATATGGCACAGTCATAAAATCGATGCACAAAGCCTAATAAAAGCCCGACAAACGTCCATTTCGTAAAGTCATTATGCCCAGCCTGACACAGTGTGTAATCAACGTTCATGTCACCATTTCACCCTGGGCCCTGACACTTTGCTGTAATTGGCAGACACTACCTCTCCAGCTGTTCCTAACATTCCAAAAGTCTCTGCCCCTTCACCTCTCCGCCATTAGTGAGGCTCCACACTGGGCTTGCACAGATTGTGCCTGACTCAGCAACCAGCCATCCCACCAGGCAGATACTGCTCAGCAGCCTCCATCTCTTGCCACCAGACTCCTCTGTTTCCCTTTCCGCTTGCCAAATGCACACCACATTGTCATTCTGCAGCTGCTCCAGAGAGAGTGAGACAGCTCTTTTCTCCAGTCCAAGTGCACGGGAAAAGGGGTGGTCAGTCAGGGAAGCAGAGGGTGAGCTGGGTCTCCCAGAATGACAGGGGAATCACAGAACCGTTGATGTCCAGAGTGGCCCTGGGAGCAAAGTTTCTCTTTCTCATTACAGGAAACAGGCTAAAGGGACCATGGCCCTTTCCAGACCACCCCACTTTAATATTGGCAAACCTGCCACGGTGATCAGCCAAGGCCTTGGAGCACCCTGGAGAAATCCCCCTTTCTGTTGATGAACTCTGAGGCCTTGTGTGGGGCTCAAAGAATGGGCACATGTGGGTCCCATCTATGGCGCCAATACAATTTTGGAACCGCAACTGTGCAGATCCATCCATAACCTCCTGTGCATTGCCAAGCTATCTGACCCAGGCATCAGCCTGCTCTTTTAGCAGCACACACCACAGTGCGCTTTGCCATGAGAAGAATCCTGATGGTTGATCTACTAACCCCAAATTGGTGAGCTACTGACCAGGGATGGCAAGCTACAAGATGGCGATGGCCACACACTTTTTCACACCACGGGGAGCTCTCCTGTTGGTTTGCCACCACTGCCACTCCAGGGTGAGCTTCTGCACAGATCTTTAGGAAAGTGGCCTTTGTCGTCCTGAAATTCTGCCCTTGGTGGTCATCCCAGATCTGCAGCACTGTCCCATCCTGCAGTCAGGGCTAGTTGGCCAAGCCCAGAAACAGCAGTTCCCCGAGTGAAGCTGCTCCAGGAAAAGTTCAGACACAAGTAGCTGCTTGACTTCATCCTCCTCTTCCTCCCTTTCCCAAACTGGCTCAGCAGCCCAACGGCATCTCCCAAAACCAAACCATCTGGCTCTGCAGCTGCAAATACAAGTGCAGCAGCCGCTGTATATTAATGATTGCCAGGATCACCGTGTCCAGCACAGTCCCCTCCAGGCTGGCTGATGAAAGACAAGTGAATCATGGGAATCATGGGACCCCCAAGTGGGTATCCCACAATGCGCTGTGAGAAAAATTCCAGAATTCATAGACCCCGGGAGCAGGACAATGCTGTCAGAATGCTGTGCGCTTATTCTGAAAAAACTCAGAACTGATTCCAAGGGGCATAGGTTAAAGCTGGCCATGTGGACCCAGTTATTCTGGATTAGTTACTTTGTGAACATTTATACACAAACATATGTTCTGCTTGTGAACTGTGGGTCCTCCTTGCCTTACTCGGCCAATTAGAAACTCCCTCTGCTTGTCAGACTGCATTCAATGGGGCAGCCTGGAACTCGCCTACTAGTCAACCTGCCCCATCCAAAAGGGAGCCAATGGGAGCTCTGTCTCCCCACCCCCAAAAAAACAGGCTGCTCTTGAATGAATTAGGACAATGCACATCCATGTGAAAGACACTTGCTGTGGGCCCTTGGCACCTGCAGAGCTTTCATCCAGCATGGGAGAGAAGGGATCCATTTCCAGGAGCCACTCCACAGGTGCAGGGTTTAGAGCGGACGTAGTTTCCAGTGCGAGTGCCCTGTCCTCTGCTTGCACAGGGTTCTGTGCAGTTGACCTCAGGCCTGGCCTCTCAACTTCTATTAGGCAAGATGAAGCCTGATGGCTTTTGTGATTTCTGACCCATGCCTGCTGCGGGGTGCAGTCAGGGAGGGAAGGAAGCCAAGTTTGGGTCCATGCCAGCTGGGGTCTGCGGGGCTCAGATGTCAGACTGTGATGCCATGGAGTGTTCTGCTCTGCAGGAATGGGGAGGCATGCCAAGGGTTAATAGATCTGGTTTCTCTAGCATACTGCTGGCCTCATGGTTCCTGTCCTCCCAGCAGTTTGGACAGTGCGGGGTGAGAGTGAGGAAAAACGGAACTGGATCTCCTTTTGTTTTCTTCCTTGTGGCACTGGCTGCTCTGAAGGATGAGGCAGGTAACAAGTGCTCTTAATCCCTCGATGCCAGGAGAAGGACTACGCTGGCTAATCAGGCTCCTCTATCCTGCCACTTAAGCTCTTTAAAGGGTTAGCTTTGCTAACCAAATCCTCCTCCTCCTCCTCTCCCTGCTGCAGCCAAATCCCTCCCCTCCTGCGTCTTGGTGGGCCTGCCTCTAGAAGGATCAGGAGATCTCTGCTCCCAGCCTTCGGGTGATGCCTGCTAGGTGGGTGCCAGGAAAGCTCACAGCAAGCTACCCTTCCCCACCCCACACAGTGTTACAGCATCTTTCTTATCCTCTCTCCTGAGCCACTTGCTCGCTACACCTTTCTCCTGCTGATGCTACAGATTAATCTGGTGAGTTCTCAGCCGTTCCCCTCTGGCACATTCCCAATCTATTGCCTGTCCCCTGTCCCCAGAGAAGTTGGTATTTCTCCTAGATGGCTGGTCTGACACCTTGGCCAATGCCCCAAGGTCACTACTCAAGCTTAGAAGCCCTGGGGCTCACTCCAGAGGCTAGTGCAGGATGCTCAGACAAATCCTCTCCCTGGTCTCTCCAAACCCGGCATGCCTGATGGTAGATCCGTGGGGAGCTGTTGGGGAGAAGTGAGCAAAAGGAGAGAGGATGCCCTGAGAAGAATTTAAATTTGTGTCCCATCATGGCCATTTCTTGCTCCATTGTTTGCTACTAGTTCTTAGGGTTGGATGACCGCCAGAGCTGAAAGCCTGAAGCTGTAACAGACACACACAGGGGGACCCATAACACACTGACCAGTGGATTGTGTTTGCTTTCTCCAGGCCTAGTGACAGGGCAGCCTCAGTCACAGGTCTCTGCCTGTGGAGCCAGCTTCTATCTCTAGTACTTATCTGGCCCCTAGTGCCATTCTGGGACCACTGGGACCATCCAGTCTGACTTCCTGTATAATACAGGCCAGAGACCTGCCCCCAAATAGAGCCCATCTTTGAGAAAAACATCCCATCCTGAGTTAAAAATTGTCACTGGTGGAGAAAGCACTACAACCCCTAGGAGGGAGAGCAGGGCTGTTATCCTATTGAACAGATTGGACCTGAGGCCAAGAGGGAGCAAAGGACTTGCCCAAGGTCACACAAGGCATCTGTGGCAAAGCAGGGAATTGTCCCTTGGTCTCCTATCCTAGTGCCCTAACCACTGGCCTTGTCTGCCCCTCATGCTCTGCCAAAGCACAAGCAGGGGATTTCAAGGAACAGTTTGAGGCTTGTTTTATTTTCAGTCAGTTTCTTGAGTTACACTTGTGTCATAACTATAAAGGGAAGGGTAACAGCTGTCCTGTGTACAGTACTATAAAATCCCTCCTGGCCAGAGACTCCAAAATCCTTTTCCCTGTAAAGGGTTAACAAGCTCAGGTAACCTGACTGGCATCTGACCTAAAGGACCAATAAGGGGACAAGATACTTTCAAATCTTGGGGGAGGAAGGTTGTTGTTTGTGTTCTTTGTTTGGGAGTGTGTTCGTTCTCGGGACTGAGAGGGACCAGACATCAATCCAGGTTCTCCACATCTTTCTAAACAAGTCTCTCCTATTTCAAACTTGTAAGTAAATAGCCAGGCAAGGCGTGTTAGTTTTCCTTTGTTTTCTCAACTTGTAAATGTACCTTTTACTAGAGTGTTTATCTTTGTTTGCTGTACTTTGAACCTGAGACTAGAGGGGAGTCCTCTGAGCTCTTTAAGTTTGATTACCCTGTAAGGTTAATTTCCATACTGATTTTACAGAGATGATTTTTACCTTTTTCTTTAATTAAAAGCTTTCTTTTTAGAACCTGATTGATTTTTCCTTGTATTAAGATCCAAGGGGTTTGGATCTTGATTCACCAGGAGTTGGTGGGAGGAAGGAGGGGGGATGGTTAATTTCTCCCTGTTGTAGATCCCAGGGGGGTTGGAACTGTATTCACCAGGAGTTGGTGGGAGGAAGGAGGGGGAATGGTTAATTTCTCCTTGTTTTAAAATCCAAGGGGTTTGGATCTGTATTCACCAGGGAATTGGTGAAGGTTTTTCAAGGTTTCCCAGGAATGGAATCCATTGAAATGGTGGCAGCAGAACCAGAGCTAAGCTGGTAGTTAAGCTTAGAAGTTTTCATGCAGGCCCCTACATTTGTACCCTAAAGTTCAAAGTGGGGATCCAGCCTTGACAGGGATTTCAAGGAACAGTTTGAGGCTTGTTTTATTTTCAGTCAGTTTCTTGAGTTACACTTGTTATGCTCATACAAAGCACACGGGCTCTTTATAGAGGAAGGCAAATACGCAGCATTTATTGAAAACACACTCTCTCTCTCTCTCTCTCTCTCCTGCAGTGATGTTTATAGTTACCAGTCTGTTGTAGCTCGAATCAATCTAATGGCCAGTTAGATTGAGCACAAGTGTGGAGCTGGGCTCTTGTCGGTCACGATCCGATGCTCTGAGGCTTTGCAGGACTGAACCCAGAGTTCCATGGCAAAACACCCCGGCTTTATAGTTGTAAATTCCCATTTGAGTCCATGCATTTTGCAATGTCATCCTGTAATCATTAATCCTTAAATTGTATTATCATTTGATGGTTATTGTCCCGCTTCCCATCGTTATCTCCTATTTGTTGTCTCGCCTTTGGGGGTGCCTGCCTCACTTCTGAGGTCGTCAATGCTGCTAACATGTTTAGCATCGGGTACAATGAATGTTTTCTGATTGTCTCCTGTTCTTTTTGCGGATACAGACTAACACGGCTGCTACTCTGAAACGTGGTCTTTTTTAAGTCTCTCACTTCTCTTGACCATGTGGACATTTGTGATGGCTTTCACACCTTAACTTTTCCTGATGCATGCATTCCTCATTCACACAAATTCTCTTACAGAAACCTTCAAAGGTATACAGACAGCAGTATGTATATTCAGCAGAATACATTGTAAATCAAGCCTTGCTAAATCTTATAACTAAAACAATTCACATTGGGGCTTCAGGCCCTCAACATTCCTCTAATCTCCTTAACATAGATACAATACAAAATCCTGTCTCTTATTTACTAAAACCTTAAAACAAAGAAATGTATATTTAACTAGAGTGCCTAATTTGTAATACATATAGGAAACCATAGTAGCGATTATAACTTATCCTAAAACAAAAAGGTTACCATAATCAGACATAAGGATTGTTCTGGTCTGTCATTTCTTTCTGCTATTCAAAAAGGGTGGCTGACAGGATGAAATCAAATCATACATTAATTCTCATGGGACATTATAAAATCCTGCTCCTACACACTGACTAGAACCACCATGTGGGAGTGAATCTCCTGTGTGTAATGTACATGCTTTGGTGGCACGTAGGCTGCCAAGTACCAAAAAAAGTAATTAAGGCCAAGATATTCACAAGTGACTAGTGATGCGGGGTGTCTCAAATTTTTAGTGCCCAGTTCAAGATGCCTTAAAAGGGCTCAGCCATTGCCAAATACCTAGCCTCTGCAAATCACATCACTGCAGGGGGTCTCACGGTGGGTGCCAGATATTGTTTCTGGAAACCTGGGCCTAAATAAAGTAAATTTATTTATTGAGGGATAGCTCAGTGGTTTGAGCATTGGCCTGCTAAACCCAGGGTTGTAAGTTCAATCCTTGAGGGGGCCATGTAGGGATGAGGGGCAAAAAATTGGTCCTGCTAGTGAAGGCAGGGGACTGGACTTGATGACCTTTCAAGGTCCCTTCCGGTTCTAGGAGATGGGATATCTCCCTTAATTTAAAAAAAATAAAAAATAAAAAATTATAAAATAAATCTGTATTGGCACAGCAGGATTTCCCTTTTGCATTCCAGCCCATTCATAGACTCATAGACTTTAAAGTCAGAAGGGACCATTATGATCATCTAGTCTGACCTGCACAACGCAGGCCACAGAATCTCACCCACCCACTCCTGTAACAAATCCCTAACCTATGCCTGAGTTATTGAAGTCCTCAAATCGTGGTTTAAAGACCTCAAGGTGCAGAGAATCCTCCAGCAAGTGACCCGTGCTCCACGCTGCAGAGGAAGGCAAAAAACCTCCAGGGCCTCTGCCAATCTGCCCTGGAGGAAAATTCCTTCCTGACCCCAAATATGGCAATCAGTTAAGCATGTGGGCAAGACTCACCAGCCAGCACCCAGGAAAGAATTCTCTGTGGTAACTCAGATCCCGCCCCATCTAACATCCCATCACAGACCATTGGGCATATTTATCTGCTAATAGTCAAAGATCAATTAATTGCCAAAATTAGGCTATCCCACGATACCATCCCCTCCATAAACTTATCAAGCTTAGTCTTGAAGCCAGATATGTCTTTTGCCCCCACTACTCCCCTTGGAAGGCTGTTCCAGAACTTCACTCCTCTAATGGTTAGAAACCTTCGTCTAATTTCAAGTCTAAACTTCCTAATGTCCAGTTTATATCCATTTGTTCTTGTGTCCACATTGGTACTAAGCTTAAATAATTCCTCTCCCTCCCTAATATTTATCACTCTGATATATTTATAAAGAGCAGTCATATTTCCCTTCAGCCTTCTTTTGGTTAGGCTAAACAAGCCATTCATATTTAAACTGTCAACTAGAGTACTTTAGACCCAAAGTTTAGGTTTTCTTTAGAGCTAGTTGGGACTTTTCTGCCAAAGGTATTTTCCAATGGAAAATGCAGTTTCCACAAAGTCAACATTTTCTATGTGAAAAATTCTCAATTTTGCCGAAAAATTTCTGTTTTTTCGATTGGGGAAATTTAAATGGAAATATTTCATTTTGGGTTGGTTAAACCCAAATCAGAATATTTTGTTTTATTGCACTGACCCAATAATTTTGTTTCATATCAGTTGAATACAACATTAAACTTCACTTGCCTATCACTGCAATGCCTTATGGGATTTGTAGTTCAGCCCTCAAGTCTCTCCTATAGGCTGAGCTCCCTAGAGAACCACATTTCCCATAATGCAATATGATTTTCCCTCTGACTAAACTCTGTGTGGTGCATCATGGGAGTTGTATTCCAGCCAAGGAGCCTGACCTATAAGGGAAAATGGGGGCATGTGGCTCCCAAACTGTAACTCCCATGAGACAATGTGCCACAATGGGAAAATGCAATTTAATGTTGAAATGACCTGAAATGAAGTGTTCAGGTCATTTCAACAAGCCTAAAGGAAACATTTTGATTTTTGGAATGTCAAAATGTTTCATTTCAATTGAAAATGTCAAAACAATTTTTTTTCTGTCCAGTGAAAAATTCCAAAATTTCAACTTTTTTGTCCCAATTGGAATGAAAACAAATGTAGAGCTGTTGGAATTTCCCAAGGCACGGCAATGCTCAATTTTGCTCACCTCTAGTTGTGTTTAAAACAGCGGAAGAGGGGTAATGATTGGAAACTAAACAGAAATGTTCTGGTTTTCCATGGTTTTTAGTAGCCTGAGCTTCCCCAGAAGTGTTGGCAGAATTGCCAGTGTCTGTAATGTTTTCCTGGGGCTCACCGTACATTTTCATTTTCCTTTGCGCACTTTTCCCCTTATCTAGAATACTAATAATGCTTTGTTCTTACCTAATGCTTTTCACGAGTAGATCTCAAAGCACTTTACTAAGGAAGTTGGTATCATTATCCCTATTTTACAGATGGGGAAACTGAGGCACGAAGCAAGGAAGCTACTCACCCAAGATCACCCAGCAGACCAGTGGCAAAGCTGGGAATAGTACCGAGGTCTTCTGCATGCCATGCTGCCTCCCCTCCAGCTGCTAGTACTTTCACGGGGATTGAAGGCAGGCAGGCCCTTAACGAAGGCTAGCCACACACTGTTCGCCAATGCCCATTGAAATCAACTGAAAGATTCTACACAGGCTTCGTGGGTTTGGAATCAGTCCAACCACCCCCCCGTGTGCAGACAATGAGGAATGTGGGAGAGGGAAGAGAAGGAGACTGAGGGGGGCACAGAGGGAAAATGTGGGAGCCAAGAAAGACTGGGAGGCAGTGGGATCAAGGGAAGGGAGGGAGGAGCTTACTAGGGGAGGGGTGCAAAGAGGGCTAGAATGGCAGCTCCCCGCACTGAGGGGCTAGCGGGGGTTAGGGAACAGCAGCTAGGGGATAAGCCCTGCATTTCTGTGAGACCATTTTCACTCTGAAATGATCAGACTGGAGTTGGGAGGGTTAAAAATCAGAAGGCTGCTGGAAAAAAACAATACAGCTTTTGCTTTTTCCCTCCCATGGTCATTGTCCAGGTTAAAATTTTGTCATAGTTACTTTTAGTAAAAGTCATGAACAGGTCACAGGCAATTAAAAAAAAAAAAAATCATGGAAGCCTGTGGCCTGTCCCTCACTTTTACTAAAAATAACTGTGACAAAATGGGGCTGATGGTGGGATTAGAACCCGAGCCCTGTTGCGGGAGGGGGGCAGAGTCCAGGATCCATCGCCACTGTGGCTGGGAGCTGCGGGGACCCCAGCGGTGACTCAAAGCCAGGGCCGGTGCAAGGAAGTTTCGCGCCCTAGGCGAAACTTCCATCTTGTGCTCCCCCGTGCCCTGCGGCAGCTCCCCACTCCCCCCTTCGCCCTGAGGCACCCCCGCCATGGCAGCTCCCCCCCCGGGGAGCCGTGCGGTAGCTCCCCACCCCAGCTCACCTCTGCTCTGCCTCCTCCCTGAGCACACCGCCCCCACTCTAATTCTCCTCCCAGGCTTGCGGCGCCAAACAGCTGATTGGCGCTGCAAGCCTGGGAGGCAGAAGAAGCGGAGCAGCGACGGCGTGCTTGGAGAGGGAGCGTAGGAACGCTGTAAAAAAGAAATTGGGGGCAATGCTTTTTGGCGCCCCCAAATCTTGGCGCCCTAGGCAACCGCCTAGTTTGCCTAAATGGTAGCACCGGCCCAGCTCAAAGCTCTGGGGCCAGAAGCTGGGAGCTCTGGGTCCCACTGCCACCTGCAGTGACTGAGAGCTGCAGGGGCTTCCTGCTCGCCTGTGGTGGTCAGCGCTTCAGGGCATGGGCGGCACATAATGGAGGCTAGGGGAGGTTAAGCCTCCCCAAACCTCTCGCCGCCAGGAGGGGGGCAGTGGCGGATTACTCCATGGGGCCCGTGCCCAGGAGCCCAGGTCAATTTGCAGCCCCTGGAAAAATTTCCCTCAACCACAGCCTTGGTGCTGGAGGAGTTCTTGCTCCCAGCTGTGGAGCTTTTCCGGTCTCGGGGCCGCAGCGGGAGGAGTAAGTGGGGGATGGGGCCTTGGAGCAAGAGGTGGAATGGGGTGGGATCATGGGCGGGGCTGCAGGTGGAATGCGGGAGGCGCTCCAGGCTGGGAGTTCTGGCCAGGGCCAAGATCTTCATGGTCCCCGCCCAGGCTAAGAGCTTGACCCTAGCCAGGGTCGAGCTCTCAGCCCCCTGCCCTCCATGGCCCTGACCAAGCTCTCTGGCCCCCGCTGCCCAGCCCAAGGCCATGGGGGGGGGTGAGAGCAGCAAGCGGGGGCGGGGCCTCAAACAGAAGAGGCAGGGCAGTACAGACCCCTGGGGGACACCACTATTTACCTCTCTTCATTCTGAAAACTGACCATTTGTTCCTACCCTTTGTTTCCTGCTATGTTTGTTACCAGTTACCAATCCATAAGAGGACCTTCCCTGTTATCCCATGACAACTTACTTTACTTAGGAGCCTTTGGTGAGGGACCTTTTCAAAGGCTTTATGAAAATCTAAGTACACTATATCCACTGGATCCCCCTGTGATGTTATCTAATTAAAATATGACCATATAGATCATTGTTGCAACCACTGTTATATATTTGCAGCAAATATTGTACAAAGGTTGTCAAGTGAAGTGTCTATGAAAAGGTTATGATTTGCTGGTTATGATTATGCTATCTGTATGCATGTATCATTTTTGTATATGAAGTTATAAGTATTCGCTCTATACTATGTTTGCTCCTGAGGTAACGCCCACAAGGTAACGCCCAGCACATCTTGGAGGGACTATTCAAATTAAGTGGCTCATCAAGAAACTTGGTTGACAATGTACCATGGGAGATGCCCATCTACACTGAATAGACTGTCATGTAAACGTGCTGTCTGGTGTGTAGGTAATGGCTTCCTGCAATGACTGAGGCAAAATGCATGGACATGGGACTTGCCCATGTGACTCCAAACTCCATCTTGTTGCTGTAATTTTCCGCAGTAAGAACAATGGAATGCCCTCCACATGGCAAAAGCTATAAAAGGCCCTGGAAACCCCTCCATTTTGTTTTCAATCCTACTTCTTACCTCTGGAGGAACTTTGCTACAAACTGAAGCTCTGAATAAAGGACTGAATGACCCATCCAAGTTGTGGATGTACTCCAGAGACTTGACTTAAGCCAGCAGTTTATTCCATCACTGCTACAAGCCTGAACCAAGACCTATGCCATTATTGTATGTAATTGATTCCTTTAACCAATTTTAACTCTCACCTTTCTTTCTTTCTTTTTTATAAATAAACCTTTAGATTTTAGATACTAAAGGATTGGCATTAGTGTGATTTTTGGCTAAGATCTAAGTTATATATTGACCTGGGTGTGTGGCTGGTCCTTTGGGATCAGAAGAACCTATTATTTGATGAGACTGGTTGTAAAGAACAACTTACCTCTGAATCCAGTGTTTTTGGTGGTGATATAAGAACTGGAATGCCTTAGGAAACTGCCTTTATGTTTTCTTGTTAGCCAGTGTGGTGAAACAGGAGTTTACTTTTGTGGCTGGTTTGGTATATCTTATAAAAGAATAACCATGAGTTTTGAGTTGTTTGCGCCCTATTTCTCAGCAGTTTATCCTGAATATGGCATCCTCAGTTGTGACCCACTAAGGCACGGTTACACCCCTTTGTCCACATGCTTGTTGACTCCCGCAAAGAATTCTACTAGATTGGTGAGGCATGATTTCCCTTTACAAAAACCATGTTGACAAATCCTAACAAATCGTGTTTGTCTATGTGTCTGATAAATTTGTTCTTTACTAGAGTTTCAACCAATTTGCCTGGTACAGAAGTTAGGCTTACTGGCCTGTAATTGCCAGGATCACCTCTGCAGCCTTTTTTAAAAATTGGCGTCACATTAGCTATCCTCCAGTCATCTGGTACAAAAGCTGATTTAAATGATAGGTTACATACCACCGTTAGTAGTTCTGCAGTATCACATTTGAGTTCCTTCAGAACTCTTGGGTCAATACCATCTGGTCCTGGTGACTTATTACTGTTTAATTTATTAGTGTGATGGGTTGGATCACAGAACCGCCCTTTGGAACTGCCAACTGATGTGCCAAGACTACTTCTGCCCCTGCTTTCCCTGCCAGCCTGTCTTGTTGAGCCAGACACGCCCATCTGTTCCAACACAGACCCAGGGTCTGAATCACGTGCCCCAAAGCTGCAGACTTAACTGAAAGCAACTTACAGAAGTGTTCCTGTCTTTAACACTCAGATGCCCAACTCCCAATGGGGTCTAACCCCAAATAAATCCGTTTTACCCTGTATAAGGCTTATACAGGGTAAACTCATAAATTGTTCGCCCTCTATAACACTGATAGAGAGATATGCACAGCTGTTTGCCCCACTCAAACAGGTATTAATACATACTCTGGGTTAATTAATAAGTAAAAAGTGATTTTATTAAATATAGAAAGTAGGATTTAAGTGGTTCCAAGTAGTAACAGACAGAACAAAGTGAATTACCAAGTAAAATAAAATAAAACACGCAAATCTAAGTCTAATACAGTAATAAAACTGAATACAGATAAAATCTCACCCTGAGAGATGTTTCAATAAGTTTCTTTCACAGACAGGATGCCTTCCTAGTCTGAGCACAATCCTTTCCCCTGGTATAGCCCTTGTTCCAGCTCAGGTGGTAGCTAGGGGATTTCTCATGATTAGGGTGACTAGATCACACAGGTGAAATATCAGAACGGGGGGGGGGGGCAGAGCAAAAAAAAAAAACGGCCACCAAAGCGCCACGCCCCGCCCCCCCCACCAGCTTGCCTCCACTCCATCTCCACCTCCCACCTCCCTCCAGCGCTTGCGCCACCATACAGCTGATCAGCGCAAGCCTGGGAGGGAGGGGGGGAGGAGAAGGAATGCAGCATGCTTGGGGAAGAGGCGGGGCCAGGGCGGGGATTTGGAGAGGGATCCAGTGGGGCAGTGAGGGAGCGGGGCTGGGGGCACGGGGCCATGGCGGGGATTTGGGGAGGGATCCAATGGGGGAAGGAGGGGGTGGAGTCATGGGGGGCGCCAGCCCCCTCCGGGCTCTGCTCCGCCTGTGAGCGGAGGCAAAATATCAGGACAATTCGCGTCCCAACTGAAGGTAGGTCGGGACGCGGGACAAATAAGCAAATATCGGGACAGTCCCGATAAAATCGTGACATCTGGTCACCCTACTCATGATGGCTGCTTCCCTTTGTTCTGTTTCACCCACTTATATATCTTTTGCACAAGGCGGGAATCCTTTGTCCCTCTCTGGGTTCCCACCCCCTTCTTCTCAATGGAAAAGCACCAGGTTAAAGATGGATTCCAGCTCAGGTGACATGATTACATGTCACTGTAACACTTCATTACCCACTTGCCAGCGCACACGTATACAGGAAAACTTACAAGTAAAACAGATCCATCTGCAGTCAATTGTCCTGGTCAATTACATCATATAATGGCAGACAGTGCTAAAAAGTGACAAATTCTTAAAGTGCTTATATACAAATGCTAGAAGTCTAAATAATAAGATGGGTAAACTAGAGTGCCTCGTATTAAATGAGGAGATTGATATAATAGGCATCACAGAATTTTGGTGGAATGAGGATAATCAATGGGACACGGTAATACCAGGGTACAAAATATATCGGAAGGAGAGAACAGGTTGTGCTGATGGGGGAGTAACACTATATATGAAAGAAAGCGTGGAATCAAATGAAGTAAAAATCTTAAATGAACCAAACTGTACCATAGAATCTCTATGGATATAATTCCATGCTCAAAGAATAAGAATATAACAGTAGGGATATATTACAGGCCGCCTGATCAGGATGATGATAGTGACTGTGAAATGCTCAGGGAGATTAGAGAGGCTATTAAAATAAAAAACTCAATAATAATGGGGGGATTTCAACTATCCCCATATTGACTGGGTACATGTCACCTCAGGACAGGATGCAGCGATAACCTTAAATGACTGCTTCTTGGAGCAGCTACTCCTGGAACCCACGAGATGAAAGGCAATTCTTGATTTAGTCCTGAGTGGAGCGTAGGATCTGGTGCAAGAGGTGAATATAGCTGGACCGCTTGATAATAGTGACCATAATGTAATTAAATTTAACATCTCCGTGGTGGGGAAAACACCACAGCAGCTCAACACTGTAGCATTTAATTTCAGAAAGGGGAACTACACAAAATGAGGAAGTTAGTGAAACAGAAATTAAAGGTACAGTCATAGGCAGGGGGTATAATAGGGCGGGGAGGCTCTGCCTCTCCTAGCGAAGCTGCTGCCGCGGGACCCCAGTTGCGGGTTTGGCGGGGGAAATTTTTGCTTTTTATTATGCCCCATGCAGGTTCTGGGGCTGCTGAGGTGATGGTATGTGCTATTCAGCTTCTGGGATTCATTAGTAATCTCCCTCTTGAACTCCAGAGAGAATACTGATGAACCCAGGAAGCTGAGTAGCAAATACCGCCTCCTCAGCTGCCCCAGAATCTGCATGGGGCATAGCAAAAGCTCAGGTTCTTCTTCCAGAAGAGAGAAGAGAAGAGCTTTTGAATTTTCGTGGAGCAGCTTGGGGTTTCTGGAGGGGAGGCATGGCTGCAGGGGCACTGGACAGCCCAGGGCTCATCTGGCTGGGTGGTGGGGGGTCTCAGGGCTCCAACCGTGGAGGGGGGTCTTGGGGCTCAAGCTACAGGGCAGAGGGCCTTGGGGGTGGGGCAGAAGGTCTCAGAGCTCTGGCTGCAGAGGGGGGAGTGGGGCTCAGGCTGTGGAGCAAAGGGGGGCTCGGGGCTCCAGCTGCAGAGGGGGACCGGGGGGTCTCAGGGCTCTGGCTGGGGGCATGGGAGACTCTCATGCACCTGACCCAATCTGAAAGGTCCTTGAAAGAAAGTACATCTTCCCCTACAGTGCCACAGCTCCATCTCCCACTGAAGAGCGTCTTTAAGACACAGGGTAAGTAATTTCCCTCCTTCTCCCTGTGCAGCCTGAGCGCTGGAGTTCTCAGTTCCCAAAAATTTTCTTTCCTGAAATCAAACCCCCCTCCTACAAAGGACGTAGGTGAGCCTGTTCCATACAGTGATGAATTCAGGTAGAATCATAGAATATCAGGGTTGGAAGGGACCTCAGGAGGTCATCTAGTCCAATCCCCTGTTCAAAGCAGGACCAACGCCAACTAAATCATCCAGGTAGCTCACAGTCACAGGTACCAACCTGCCTTATTCTTCTCACTCAGGCCCACCTAGCAGGGTGAAGTAGAGCTGAGATGGTTGGCTTAGGGTCTCTACTCTCTGCGTCATAAAGCTGTCTTGTATGTAACTTAGGAGCCACTTTGATTATGCATGTTTGGCAAGTCTCCTACCCAGCAGACAGCTAGGTAATTAACCCCTTGTGACTGTAGTACAGTAGCTAGTGCTGGCCTAGGAATACTTTGCTGCTATTTCCCCCCATTCCTGGGGCTCTGGGGCAGATGCCCATTATCCTTGCTCCCTTATTCCTTGTATTAGTCTAGGGTATTTCATTATCACACTCTCCATTTCTCGTTGCCACTGTAAATACTTTTGATCTACAACATCACTTCTCCGCCCTTCCATCATACACTGCTGGATGAGAACATAGAACCACAGAACTGTAGAGTTAGAAGGGACATAAAGGGATCATCTAGTCCATCCCCCAGCACTTGACCAGATGTCAGGAATGCCTGAGATGATGTCTATATTGTAACGTTCCTAGATCTCTTTGCAAGTTTCCCATGCTGTTTGCGTTGTCCTTTGACAGCCTCCTTTCTGGCCTAGGAGCTACAACTTCTATCCTGATCTTAAACTGTTATTTTGTCCTCTGTTGGAATACGTGGCCGAGGAAAGAAAGAACCCGTTTGGACGTTGGTGGAATGATAGAGCAGAGAAACACAGTCCCAGTCAGCAGGGCCTTTCCCTCAAGAGCTAGGGACTGGCCTGTTTTGCCTTCTTGTTACAACGTGATCAGAAAGGAATCTGAAAATCTGGAGCCCATCTTCCTCTCCCCATGTATCTCAGCCTCCCAAGCAAACACTTTTATGGGTCATGATTAAGGCTGCAAGTTTGTCACGGAAGTCATGGATTCCATGACTTCTGTAGCGGCTGGCTCCGGGACAGGACCGGCTCTAGGCACCAGCAAATCAAGCACGTGCTTGGGGCGGCACAATTCCAGGGGTGGCACTCAGAGGTGACCTAGAGCTGGCCCTGCTCTGGGGCTGCCCAAACAGCTCAGGCAGCCCCTGGGCCAGTCACACCAGCTGCTGCCAGAGCAGTCGCGGGCCACCGCCCCCCTCCACCCCAGCAGCAGCAGGAGGAGGAGTTGGGGGGGGCACTCAGGGCTGGGGTTTGGGGTGCAGGAGGGGGTGAGGGCTCTGGGCAGCGCTTACCTTGGGGGCTGTCCTACAAGCAGCAATATGTTCCTCCCTCAGCTCCTACCTCTGTGCACCGACTCCACCCACAGGCATCTCTACCACAGCTCCCATTGGTCGTGGTTCCTGGCCAATAGGAGCTGGCAGCACATGGAGCTAAGAGCTTAGAGAGGGACATGTTGCCACTTCAGAGAAGCTTGGTAGGGAGCCTGCCAGACCCAGCAACTGCCCTCTCACCCTCCCCGCAGTACCAGTGGGGTCCTGGGCTGTCCCCCCCCCCGCCCCGAACACTCATGGCACCCCCAGTTCTCCCCAGCACTGCGGCCTCCCCCGTGCACCTGCAGCGCTCCCCGGGCCACCTTCCCTCCAGCACTTGCGGCCCCTCCACGAGCACCTGCGGCACTCCCAAGATTTAGTCGGGGTATATAGTACAAGTCATGAACAAGTCACAAGCTGTGAATTTTGTTTATTGCCCGTGACCTGTCCATGACTTTTACTAAAAATATCTGTGACTAAAACGGAGCCTTAGCCATGATCCAAAACACACTGATGCCAAGGGGCTTTGGATTATGGCCAGGTGTCTGTCACCAGCAGCTTGGCATCAGCCTCTTTCATTTGATGCAGCCACGTCAGAGGAGAGTGGTCGTTGTACACGGTAAAGTGCTGCCCAAATAGGTACGACTGCAGCTTTTTAAGGGCCTGCACTATGGCCAGGCAGCATAGTTCTGCTCCCGGGGCAGCTGCTTCTTGCTCAGGTACCCGATGGGACATCTCTCTCCATTAGCATCGGCTTGCATCAGCACCGCACCCAGCCCTGCATCGGTGAACACTGTAAAGGGCTTGGCAAAGTCTGGGTTAACCAGATTTACCAGGCCCTGGATTAGAGCCTCCTTCAGTATACAGAGAGCCCTCTGGCACTGCTCATTCCAGACCACCTCGTCTGGCTTCCCCTTCTTACATAGCTCAGGGATGGGGCAGCTAGGGAGCTGAAGTGGGGTACAAACCTCTGGTAGTACCCTGCCATCCCAATAAAGGCCTGGATCTGTTTCTTGGTCTGGGGAACGGGCCAACCTCTGATCGTCTCCACCTTGGCCGGCTCTGGGCTTGGGCAGCTGCTCCCCACCTTGTGGCCCAGGGACAACACCTCTGTCACCCCAACCTTTCACTTTCCAGCTTTTGCCATCAGTTCTGCCTCCTTGAGGCAGCCCAGCACCCTCTTCACCTGGGACATGTGTTCCTCCCAGGTCTGGCTAAAGACAGATATCTGTGTATGCCAGGGCCAACTTCTCCATCCTCCTCAGTAACCGATCCACCTGGCGCTGGGAGGTGGCCGACGTCCCCTTGAGGTCAAAAGGCAGGACCGGGAACTCAAAGAGCCCCAAAGGGGTGGTGAAGGCAGATTTCAGCCTGGCATTTAGGTCCAAAGGCACCTGCCAGTCACCTTTGGTGAGATCCATAGTAGAGAGGTAATGAGCCCTCCCAAGCTTGCCTAGAATCTCACCAGGCCTAGGCATGGGGTAGGCATCAGACACTGTGACGGCATTAAGCTTCCGATAGTCCACACAGAACTGGATCGACCTGTCCTTCTTGGGGACCAGCACCACAGGTGAAGCCCATGGGCTGTTGAACGGCTGGATCACCTCTAAAGCCAGCATGTCCTTGACCTCTCTCTCCAGGCTCTGGGCAGTTTTCCCAGTAACTCTGAACGGGGGGGCACCTGATGGGAGGATTGGCTCCCATCTCAGGGAAAAGATCCACCAGGGGGTCTTACCCCTTCTCCTCCCAATCGTCCTTTACCAGGTCCGGGGTCCCCTCACTCTCCTCCCATACAGCAGCTCAAAAAGGAAGAACCCTGTGGATTCCTGGAGCACTTCCCTGTACCACAGGTGGGGCAGGTACTTGTCCCAGTCCTGTGGATACTGATCCATAAAAGTCCTTAGCATCATCCTCAGGGTTCCATAAAATCTCTCCTCCAGCTTGTTGGACTGGGGGTGATATGCAGAGGCCCAGGTGGGCCAGACCCCATATTTCTCCCACAAGCCCCGGAGCAGGGCTGACATGAAATTGGACCCCTGGTCGGTAAGGACCTCGCTGGGGACCCCACTCTGCTGAAGATGGTTGGCTAGCACGTCTGCCACGATGTCTGCCTTGGTGGAGGACAAAGCCACCACCTCTGGGTAACGGGTGGCGAAATCCATCACCACCAGAATGTATTTCTTCCCTGACCAGGTCGCCTTGCTGAGGGGCCCCACTATGTCCATAGCCACCTTCTGGAAAGGTACCTCTATGGTGGGCAGGAGTCTCAAGGGAGCTTCACCCTTATCCCGGGCCTTCTCCACCGTCTGGCAAGGGTCACAGACTCCAGGCCAGTAAAAGTTCTGCAGCAGCTGCTGCCTGGTGCACTGGATCCCCTGGTGTCCTGAGAGAAGGACATCGTGGGCCAGGTACAATAGCCTGCGGCGGTACTTCTGGGGCACCACCAGCTGCCTCCTGATTCCCCTCAGTTCTACTTCCCCTTGGGGAGCCCATTCCCAGTACAGGAATTCCTTCTCCCACAGTAATCTTTTCCTGCAGCCTTCCCCAAGGGGGTTTGCAGTGCTGTGGCCAGCAAATTCCCTCAACTTCTCCAAGGAGGGATCCTTCTGCAACTCAGTCTGGAATTCAGCTGCTGGGGTAGGGAGTGGAACCTGTTCCTGGGGTCACACCCCCACTGAGTCCCATGGTTCCTGGCCAATGGGCAGGGCCGGCTCTAGGTTTTTTGCTGCTCCAAGCAAAAAAAATTTTGGCTGCCCCCCCCCCCGCACCCTCCTGCCGCCTCAGCCCTGGGTCACTGGTAACTCGCTCCCAGGGCGGGTCATTCAGCAGGAATTTTGGATGTGCACAGAACACAGACAGGATTGGTTCCCATATGGTTACAGAACTGCAGTAGAGTGGAACAATTTTTGTGTGATTGAAGGCTATCTGGATGCATATTATAAGACTGTCCTACATAAATGAGGAAAAGTTGAGGTGCCTTTATTATTCTTTTGTTCCATTCTTTGTTTCTATGGGGAATTTGCCAATGCAATATCACTGTCTTCCTTTTAAACAAATAAAACTAAAACTTAAAAATAATAATAATAAAAAAAAGCAATGGCTGTTGAAAATAGCAATTCCAGTCCTAATCACACTGGGAAGCATTTCTTGCTCAATTTATTCTACTTTTTCCTACAGCAAGTTACAGTGGATCAGTATATTTGATTTGGGGGAAATGAAGTAACAGCTGCCCAAATTGAGCTTGAGCACTCCTGAATTTTGAGGGTGTTCAAATCTGGAAGGCAGGTGCTGGATTCCCTTTCTGAATATTAGCTAAATCTAGAAAAGAAAAGTCAATTTCTGCTTCCATGGCTCAGAAGTGTAAATCCTCCTACGTTCCTGGTACTGTATCTAAAGCTGCCCAGTCTAGTAGAGCCTCCCCTCCCTTACTTTTCATTTTAAATTCTAGTGGGATCCACGTACCTGCTTGCTAGGCTTCAGATAGAGAGGTGCAATGTCCATTTAGTCCACCCAATTCTTTCTTTGGGGGAGAGCCCAGGGCTGGGGCAGCAGGAGGTGCGGGTGCGGGGGGAGGAAGAACCCAAGCTGGGGCAACAGGAGGTGCAGGTGGGGGGAAGAGCCCAGGGCTGGGGTGGCAGGAGGTGTGGATGGGGCGAAAGCCCAGGGCTGGGGCAGCAGGGGGTGCGGGTGGGGGCCAGGGCTGGGGTGGCAGGAGATGCGGGTGGGGGGAAAACCCAGGGCTGGGGCAGCAGGGGGGTGCAGGTGGGGGCCACAGCTGGGGCAGCAGGGGGTGTGGGCAGGGGAGAGTCCAGGGCTGGGGCAACACAGGGGTGCAGGGTGAGCCCAGGGCTGAGGTGGGGGGCGGCAAAAAACCTAAAGTTGGCTCTGTTCCTACCGTGTACAGCAAGCTGCAGCATGAGGTTTCAGTTCTACACTCTTTCCCCCTCCCTTTCCTGTTAATTGCGGCCAAGGGAATGCTGGGAAATGTAGTTCTTTCCCTGCTCCAGGGCTGGCTCTATAGGCAGGGAGCTAACCAAGGAACTACAGCTCCCAGGGCTCCCTGTTGATTCTCAGCTCTCACTCTAGATTCTTGCACCCCTGCAAATTTGCCGCCCCAAGCACCTGCTTGCTTTGCTGGTGCCTAGAGCCAGCCCTGCCAATGGGAGCTGCAGAGGTGGCAGTGCGTGGAGCTAGGAGCTTAGGAAGGGACATGTTGCCACTTTGGAGAAGCTGGGTAGGAAGCCTGCCAGACCCACCAACTCCCCCGCCAGCACCAACAGGAGTCCTGGGCTGCTCCCTCCCAGAGGGCTCCTGGCACCCCCACGGGCCACTCCTCCTCCTGAGCACTTCTGGCACCACCCTGAGCCAGTCCTCCCCAGCACCTGCAGCCTTCCTCCCCACCCTTTCAGCACTTATGGCCCCTCCATGAGCACCTCAGCACTCCCAAGAGTTAGTCAGGGCACATAGTACAAGTCATGAACAGGTCACCAGCTGTGAATTTTATTTATTGCCTGTGACCTGTCCATGACTTTTACTAAAAATATCTGTGACTAAAACAGAGCCTTAGCCATGATCCAAAACACACTGATGCCAAGGGGCTTTGGATTATGGCCCACAGCTCTTTCCCTGAGCTCCTATGCAAGAGAAGATGAGCTGAAGTGAGCCTCTTGTTTCACCAGTGACCCCCTACATCTGTCCCTGAGTGGTGATGCCAAGAGCTATGTCTACATCAAATTGTAACCTCCATTTTGCATGGCAATCACCATCTTGGACTGTGACTTTCATTTCCTAGTGTAACCTCCATGTTGGATTAGAACCTCCAAATGGCATTAGGCGCTTGACACCTGGTTGAATGACTGGCTGAAAAGCCATTGTTGGGGTGCACAACTCGCCACTGCGGCACCTCTTGCTGGTCATCTCAGGGAATTAGCATATCTATCCTCCAGAGCACCCTCTGCAAGTCAGTGTCCCTCCCAGGACCCAGTGCCCCTTGTCTTTGGGGTGCTGCCCCCGGCGATACGCCCCCAGTCTCAGGGTCTCCCCACCCAGGGGAACCCACAACCCTCTATCCTCACCTTGCCTCAGTCATGGGTTACTACCAGTCACCATCTAGCCCCCCACTCACTGGGGCAGACTGTAGTGTAAAAGCCACTCATCACAGGCAAGGGGTGTTTGGACCTGCTGCCTGTGCCTATCCATGGGCTGTCCCCTGCAAACCCAGTACCTAACTGGCCTTCCACTAGACTGGAGCCTGGGGGGTTTCCAGGCCAGAGCTCCCCAGCTCCCTTGGCCTTCCCCCCAGCCCTGCTTCACTCCAGATACCTTCTCTCAGCTCCCTGCAGTCAGATCCCTCCCTCTCAAAGCTAGAGAGTCTATCTCTGGTTTCTGGCCCCAGCCCTCTTATAAGGACCAGCTGGGCCCTCATTAAGCCAGCCTTGGCCTGATTGGGGCATGGCCCCCACCTGAGGCTGCTTTCCCCAATCAGCCCCACTTTTCCTTCCCTGCCACAGCCCTCTCCCACAGCTGTTTTAAGCCTTTTAAGATAGGAGCTGGTGACCACCCTACTACAGCCATCAAGGAGCACTCTAAGGCTATCAGCTTTGATTGTCTCTCAAGTACTAGCCCGTTGCCAGGGATAATGGACTCTCTTCACAGAAGCCTGACTGTAGGATGGAGCTAGAATTTCCCAGGGGGGAAAAGGAAGAGAGTGTGGTAAGAGGGGCCTTGCTGAGTCAGGGAGCTGTCTGCTGCTACTTGCCAGAAGACCAGGCTAGAGGAGGCAGGAGGGACTCTGCCTAGTCTGAGATGGTGATCAGACCTCACAAGAGAGAAGAATGTGTGTGTATGTACTGTTTGTTATTTTGCAAAGATCTGTAACTCTCTCGTGCTTTCTTAAGAGTAAAAGTGACTGTGATTAAGAAATTCCTTTACTAATCCCTATATTTCTTGATTGTCTGCCAGGTTGTATCTGGAGGGGGTTAATCAAGAAGCTCAGAGAGCCCACAGCCAGGTGGATTCTGATAGAGCGTGGGGGCTTGGGAAGGCTGAGTTGCTGGTTGTGGGTGTTTAAGGCAGCTGAGCTGTAGAGCCCCATGTCTGAAGATAAAGAGGAAGACACAGGAGCTGCACTTGAGTGGTCTTAAAGACCTAGGCTAGGAGCCATGACCCAGCTCTACCCTGATCTAGGGCCTTAGGGTATGTCTACACTACGAAATTAGTTTGAATTTATAGAAGCCGGTTTTATAGAAATCGGTTGTATACAGCCGATTGTGTGTGTCCCCACATAAAATGCTCTAAGTGCTCTAGTCGGCGGACCGCGTCCACAGTACGAGGCTAGCGTCGACTTCCGGAGCATTGCACTATGGGTAGCTATCCCACAGTTCCCGCAGTCTCCGCCGCCCATTGGAATTCTGGGTTGAGATCCCAATGCCCGGATGATGCAAAACAGTGTCGCGGGAGGTTCTGGGTACATGTCGTCAGGCCCCTCCCCCATGGTCACAGCAACGGCAGACAATAGATTCGCGCCTTTTTACCTGGGTTACCTGTGCAGACAACATACCACGGCAAGCATGGAGCCCACTCAGCTCAGCTGAGCTCACCATCACCATATGTCCTCTGGGTGCCGGCAGACGTGGGACTGCATTGCTACACAGCAGCAGCTGCTAACCGCCTTTTGGCGGTAGCCGGTGTAGCATGAGTAATAGCTGTGGGGCTGGCAGCTGTAGGGCTGCATTGCACCAGCCCCTTGCCCTTTGGTAGGAGATGGTATATTATGACTGGTATCCGTCGTCGTCGTCATACTGCAGTGGCTGTCAATCATGGGCACCTGGGCAGACATGCTACTATCTCGATGATGATGGCTATCAGTCGTAGTATACTATTTTCTGCCAATTGCCCAGTATTGTCTGCTAAGCACCCAGAAGAGGCCGAGGGCGATCTGGGCGCTGGCAGACGTGGGGCTGGCAGACGTGGGGCTGCATTGCTACACAGCAGCAGCCCCTTGCCTTTTCGTAGACGATGGTATATTACGACTGGTATCCGTCGTCATCGTACTGCAGAGGCTATCACTCATGCTGCACCATCGGCTGCCAGCTTAAGATGTAAAAAATAGATTTGTTCTATATTCATTTGCTTCCCCTTCCTCTGTGAAATCAACGGCCTGCTAAGCCCAGGGTTTTCAGTTTAATCTTTGGGGGGACCATTCTGTGTAACAGTTGTTTGTGTTTCTCCCTGATGCACAGCCACCTTTCTTGATTTTAATTCCCTGTACCTGTACGCCATGTCGTCACTCGGCCCGCCCTCCCTTCTTCCCCTAGTCCGTCAGATACTAGTTTCGCGCCTTTTTTCTGACCAGGCGCCATAGCTAGCACTGGGATCATGGAGCCCGCTCAGATCACCACGGCAATTATGAGCACTATGAACACCATGCGCATTGTCCTGGAGTATATGCAGAGCCAGGACACGCCAAGGCGAAACCCGGATCAGCCGAGGAGGCGATTGCAGCGCGGCGAAGAGAGTGATGAGGAAATTGACATGGACATAGACCTCTCACAAGGCACAGGCCCCAGCAATGTGGAAATCATGGTGTCACTGGGGCAGGTTCATGCCGTGGAACGCCGATTCTGGGCCCGGGAAACAAGCACAGACTGGTGGGACCGCATCGTGCTGCAGGTGTGGGACGATTCCCAGTGGCTGCGAAACTTTCGCATGCATAAAGCCACTTTCATGGAACTTTGTGACTTGCTTTCCCCTGCCCTGAAACGCCAGGATACCAAGATGAGAGCAGCCCTCACAGTTGAGAAGCGAGTGGCGATAGCCCTGTGGAAGCTTGCAACGCCAGACAGCTACTGGTCAGTCGGGAATCAATTTGGAGTGGGCAAATCTACGGTGGGGGCTGCTGTGATCCAATTTGCCAGGGCAATGAAAGACCTGGTGATATCAAGGGTAGTGACTCAGGGCAACGTGCAGGCAATAGTGGATGGTTTTGCTGAAATGGGATTCCCAAACTGTGGCGGGGCCATAGACGGAACCCATATCCCTATCTTGTCACCGGAGCACCAAGCCACCGACTACGTAAACCGCAAGGGGTACTTTTCAATGCTGCTGCAAGCCCTGGTGGATCACAAGGGACGTTTCACCAACATCAACGTGGGATGGCCGGGAAAGGTACATGATGCTCGCATCTTCAGGAACTCTGGTCTGTTTCGAAAGCTGGAGGAAGGGACTTTCTTCCCGGACCAGAAAGTAACCGTTGGGGATGTTGAAATGCCTATTGTGATCCTTGGGGACCCAGCCTACCCCTTAATGCCATGGCTCATGAAGCCGTACACAGGGAGCCTGGACAGTAGTCAGGACCTGTTCAACTACAGGCTGAGCAAGTGCCGAATGGTGGTGGAATGTGCATTTGGACGTTTAAAAGCGCGCTGGCGCAGCTTACTGACTCGCTCAGACCTCAGCGAAAAGAATATTCCCATTGTTATTGCTGCTTGCTGTGTGCTCCACAATATCTGTGAGAGTAAGGGGGAGACCTTTATGGCGGGGTGGGAGGTTGAGGCAACTCGCCTGGCCGCTGATTACGCGCAGCCAGACACCAGGGCGGTTAGAGGAGCACAGCAGGGCGCGGTGCGCATCAGAGAAGCTTTGAAAACGAGTTTTGTGACTGGCCAGGCTACTGTGTGAAACTTCTGTTTGTTTCTCCTTGATGAACCCTCCAACCCCCTCCCCCCGACCCGGTTCACTCTACTTCCCTGTAAACCAACCACCCCACCCCACCCCACCCCACCCTCCCCTCCCGCTTGCAGAGGCAATAAAGTCATTGTTTTTTCACATTCATGCATTCTTTATTAGTTCCTCACAGAAGTAAGGGGATAATTGCCAAGGTAGCCTGGGATGGGTGGGGGAGGAGGGATGGAAAAGGACACACTGCATTTTAAAACTTTAACTCTTATTGAAGGCCAGCCTTCTGATGCTTGGGCGATCATCTGGGGTGGAGTGACTGGGTGGACGGAGGCCCCCCGACCATGTTCTTGGGCGTCTGGGTGAGGAGGCTATGGAACTTGGGGAGGAGGGCTGTTGGTTAAACAGGGGCTGTAGCGGCGGTCTCTGCTCCTGCTGCCTTTCCTGCAGCTCAACCATACGCTCGAGCATATCAGTTTGATGCTCCAGCAGACGGAGCATTGACTCTTGCCGTCTGTCTGCAAGCTGACGCCACCTATCGTCTTCAGCCCGCCACTTGCTCTTTTCATCCCGCCATTCAGCCCGCCACCTCTCCTCTCGTTCATATTGTGCTTTTCTCATGTCTGACATTGACTGCCTCCACGCATTCTGCTGTGCTCTATCAGCGTGGGAGGATATCTGCAGCTCCGTGAACATATCGTCCCGCGTCCTACGTTTTCTCTTTCTAATCTTCACTAGCCTCTGCGAAGGAGAAACATTTGCAGCTGGTGGAGGAGAAGGGAGAGGTGGTTAAAAAAGACACATTTTAGAGAACAATGGGTACACTCTTTCATTACAAGGTCGCATTTTTCCTCTGCCTGCCGGTTTGGTATGAGAGATCACTCGCGCAGTGCCCCAGGCAACGTATTTCGGCCTGCAGGCAGCCATGGTAGGCCACAGTGTTTTGGCTTTTTTAACCTTCTTAACATGCGGGAAAGGTTTCAAACAGCAGCGCATTTCCCATATCAAGGATGAATTGGGTTGGCCATTTAAAATGGGTTTTCAATGCAAAAGGAGGGGCTGCGGTTTCCCGGTTAACATGCGGCACAAACCCAAGTAAACCACCCCCCCCCACACACACACACACGATTCTCTGGGATGATCACTTCACCCCTCCCCCCACCGCGTGGTTAACAGCGGGGAACATTTCTGTTCAGAAGAGCAGGAACGGGCACCTCTGAATGTCCCCTTAATAAAATCACCCCATTTCAACCAGGTGACCGTGAATGATATCACTCTCCTGAGGATAACAAAGAGAGATAAGGAATGGATATTGTCTGCATGCCAGCAAACACCGGGACCATACGCTGCCATGCTTTGTTATGCAATGATTCCAGACTACGTGCTACTGGCCTGGAGTACATGAAGGAGAGCTTTCTGGAGATGTCCCTGGAGGATTTCCGCTCCATCCCCATACACGTTAACAGACTTTTCCAGTAGATGTACTGGCCGCGATTGCCAGGGCAAATTAATCATTAAACACGCTTGCTTTTAAACCATGTGTAATATTTACAAAGGTACACTCACCAGAGGTCTCCTGTGTGCCCTGAGGGTCTTGGGTGAGTTCGGGGGTTACTGGTTCCAGGTCCAGGGTCACAAACATATCCTGGCTGTTGGGGAAACCGGTTTCTCCGCTTCCTTGCTGCTGTGAGCTACCTACAGTACCTCCATCCTCATCTTCCTCATTCCCCGAACCGTCTTCCCTGTGTGTTTCTCCATTGACGGAGTCATAGCACACGGTTGGGGTAGTGGTGGCTGCACCCCCTAGAATGGCATGCAGCTCCGTGTAGAAGCGGCAAGTTTGCGGCTCTGCCCCGGACCTTCCGTTTGCTTCTCTGGCTTTGTGGTAAGCTTGCCGTAGCTCCTTAATTTTCACGCGGCACTGCTGTGTGTCCCTGTTATGGCCTCGGTCCTTCATGGCCTTGGAGACCTTTTCTAATACTTTGCCATTTCTTTTACTGCTACAGAGTTCAGCTAGCACTGATTCATCTCCCCATATGGCGAGCAGATCCCGTACCTCCCGTTCGGTCCATGCTGGAGCTCTTTTGCGATCCTGGGACTCCATCACGGTTACCTGTGCTGATGAGCTCTGCGTGGTCACCTGTGCTCTCCACGCTGAGCAAACAGGAAATGAAATTCAAACGTTCGCGGGTCTTTTCCTGTCTACCTGGTCAGTGCATCTGAGTTGAGAGCGCTGTCCAGAGCAGTCACAATGAAGCACTGTGGGATAGCTCCCGGAGGCCAATAACGTCGAATTCCGTCCACACTACCCCAATTCCGACCTGCAAAGGCCGATTTTATCGCTAATCCCCTCGTCGGAGGTGGTGTAAAGAAACCCGTTTAAAGGACCCTTTAAGTCGAAAGAAAGGGCTTCGTCGTGTGGACGTGTCCAGGCTTAATTCGATTTAACGCTGCTAAATTTGACCTAAACCCGTAGTGTAGACCAGGAGCAATCCAGCAATTGAATCAGGTCACAAGAGGCTAGTATCCACCCACAGACGGGGACTGGGCCAGGTTGTGGCAGCTTGTTCTCTCTTTTGCTGTGTGTTAAATAGGAAACAAAGGCCCTGTTGTGAAAGACTCCAGAAGGGACAATGCAGTGAGTGGTCAAAGATTCCCAAGCACCCTGGGAAGCATGCAAGTCTCCAAACACTTCTAATAAACCCGCTGCTAATGGAGCGGTGCCAGTAGATGTGACCAATTAAAATACCAAACCCTTCACATCCATCCAAGCTGAGCCGAGGTCACTGGGAACATGTGCCCTTCTGGGGCTGGCCTGGGGCAACCCACACCTCCTCCGGCATGGGATGGCAAGAGGAAGGACTGTCTTGGTGGGGCTCGGTTGCGGGAGGGCAGAAGGACTGCACCACGATAGGGAGTAGCTGTGAGTGGTGGGGGTCTGCACTGAGGCCCTAGGAGAAGCCTCCCCCCGGATGCAGCATCAACACTTCCCGCTCTCATCTGAGGAGCTGCCGCCTCGCACATCCCAAGATTTTGCAATGCTAGGCAAACACCCCTCCCGGCCTCGCTCTCCTTCTGGGTATTTGCTGCTGTGGGTAATGACCAGTTCAGCCCATGCAGTAGAGATGACCCCATCGCTCTGGCAGCAGGGGCTGCAGCCAGTCATAGGTTCCCCCTTGCTTTCCCTGGCTGTTAACCCTTTAATAGGGTTGCTCACATTTTCTCCATGAGAACCATTTGAAAACTCACTCATGGCGATCGGGGGAGGTCCCAGATGACTGGAAAAAGGCTAATGTAGTGCCCATCTTTAAAAAAGGGAAGAAGGAGGATCCGGGGAACTACAGGCCAGTCAGCCTCACCTCAGTCCCTGGAAAAATCATGGAGCAGGTCCTCAAGGAATCAATTATGAAACACTTAGAGGAGGGGAAAGTGATCAGGAACAGTCAGCATGGATTCACGAAGGGGAAGTCGTGCCTGACTAACCTAATTGCCTTCTATGATGAAATAACTGGCTCTGTGGATGAGGGGAAAGCAGTGGATGTGTTATTCCTTGACTTGAGCAAAGCTTATGATACGGTCTCCCACAGTATTCTTTCCGCCAAGTTAAAGAAGTATGGGCTGGATGAATGGACTGTAAGGTGGATAGAAAGCTGGCTAGATCGTCGGGCTCAACGGGTAGTGATCAATGGCTCCCTGTCTAGGTGGCAGTCGGTTTCAAGCGGAGTGCCCCAAGGGTCGGTCCTGGGGCCGGTTTTGTTTAATATCTTTATTAATGATCTGGAGGATGGTGTTGACTGCACTCTCAGCAAGTTTGCAGAGGACACTAAACTAGGAGGCGTGGTAGATACACTAGAGGGTAGGGATTGGATACAGAGGGACCTAGACAAATTAGAGGATTGGGCCAAAAAAAACCTGATGAGGTTCAACAAGGACAAGTGCAGAGTCCTGCACTTAGGACGGAAGAATCCCATGCACTGCTACAGACTAGGGACCGAATGGCTAGGCAGCAGTTCTGCAGAAAAGGACCTAGGAGTCACAGCGGACGAGAAGCTGGATATGAGTCAACAGTGTGCGCTTGTTGCCAAGAAGGCTAACGGCATTTTGGGCTGTATAAGTAAGGGCATTGCCAGCAGCTCGAGGAACGTGATCGTTCCCCTTTATTCAACATTGGTGAGGCCTCATCTGGAATACTGTGTCCAGTTTTGGTCCCCACACTACAAGAAGGATGTGGAAAAATTGGAAGGAGTCAAACGGAGGGCAACAAAAATGATTAGGGGGCTGGAGCACATGACTTATGAGGAGAGGCTGAGGGAGCTGGGATTGTTTAGGCTCCAGAAGAGAAGAATGAGGGGGGATTTGATAGCAGCCTTCAACTACCTGAAGGGGGGATCCAAAGAGGATGGAGCTCAGCTGTTCTCAGTGGTGACAGATGACAGAACAAGGAGCAATGGTCTCAAGTTGCAGTGGGGGTTAGGGTTAGGGTTAGTCCTATTTCACTAGGAGGGTGGTGAAACACTGGAATGTGTTACCTAGGGAGGTGGTGGAATCTCCTTCCTTGGAGGTTTTTAAGGCCCGTCTTGACAAAGCCCTGGCTGGGATGATTTAGTTGGAAATTGGTCCTGCTTTGAGCAAGGGGTTGGACTAGATGACCTCTTGAGGTCCCTTCCAACCCTGATAGTCTATGATTCTATGAACCTTCCCACTGCCCTGAAGGTCCCATCGCCAGTGGGCACAGACTCATGCTGCCTGCCCACCTCACACAGCTACCTGGCAGACTCTGTGCCAGTTCATACCCACCCTTAGCCTGACCTCTTGGTGCCAGCTGTCTACCCATGGGCTCCCTCTTCAAGAGGGGTTGGGAACCAGTGCCAGATGCCCAGCAGGGGCATGACTGGCTGAGTGGCTGCTCAAAAGGCCATGAGAATGTGCCTTTTTCTCAGTGAAAATCTGGCTGGGAACTGACTAGTCTTCAAAGGGTTCAAATCAGGATGTGGCGGGGGAGGATGGGTGGCAGTTCTGAACTGAGTCCCTGGGGAGACGCCTCAAGGTTGGCTGGCAGGTGCTTGGAACTTTGGATGCCTGGAGCTCTGATCCCCAGCCTGGGTGCGGATCTGACTGGGAGAAAATAGGCAGGGGAAAGGCATCTCGCCCCACTTCCAGATCCTGCCTGGAGAGAGGGGCATTAACTCTTCCTTCTGCTTTTGCCAGTAGCTGGAGACTAGCACCGCCAAGGTAAGTCCTGACCCATCTTGTCGTCTTCCTTCACCAGCTGGATCCCACAATGGCCATAGCAGGCTGTGACTGGCCTTCCAGTCTGCAGGGCCCACCTGTGGAGGAGCAGAATGGCTGAGCCCAGGGGTCGATGCAGCACTGCTGGCTCTCTCCTCTCCCCCACGGCAGTCACAGGACATGTGGGCACCAGGCGCTCTATGGGGACTGCATGCACTAGTGACCTTTCTTTCCCAAAGGGGGGAGGCGATGGAGCAGCATGTTCTGCCCTGCCCTGAGATCTGCTCCCTGACACTCTGATGTGTGTGCCATGTTCGCCCAGTGCTGAGCTGGCCACTTTGCATGGCTTATTTATAGCCCCAAGCTTTGCAGTCACCTGAAAATTATCATCTTTAATGATCTCCTTGTAGGTTTCCCCTAGAAATGCTCTAACGGTGGGTGCATGGCAGGAAGGAGCCACCAGACTGAGTTTGTGGAATTCCCTTTGCTTGGAGGCTTTCTAAAAATAGCCCCTTTGCTTGCCACAGATTAGGGTGACTTTGCAGAGCAATCGCCTGGGAACGGTCCCTAAGCCCTGGGCTGAAATCCACCCCCTGGAATGACAGCTGCTCTGTCTCCCTGGGACTTTTCGGGAGGCTCCAGCTAAAGCACTGGAGAGGAGACACAGGGCTGTGAGGGGGAGGCAAAAGGTGCAAGCGGGGTGTGGGGCAAGAGCAGAAGTGGGCCAAGGGAATGAGGTTAAGAAGAGCCATGGGGGGAGGTTTAAAGAAGCATCTCAAGGGGGACTGGTGGAGCTGGCTCTTCCAAGGAGAGGCTGGCTCAGTGGGATGTGGCTGCTAGGTTGCTAATTCAAATACAGCCTGGGGCAGTCATGCCTAAAAGACGTTGCCTTCTGGTGGCCTCAGTGAAATGCATTGGTGTGTCTGAGCCCGTCTCCTGGCGGGCAGGCACCCATCCCTCCATTGCTGCGTCCAGTCCCCTGGCTGGCAGGCTCAGCATAGAGGCCAAAGGCCGAATGCAGCCCTACTGGGCAGGGTGAGGTGCGATGCTGCAGGGGGCCTTGTCTGTGGAGACGGGCCTGGCCGCCCCTCTCCCCACGCTGCTGTCAAGCCCACATCCTTCACCAGCTGAGGAGTTATAAAAGCTGCGGGCCAATCCCCCTCACTCAGCCCTTGAGGGATTAACAGGAAAGCCCTGGAGAGGGTGGATAAGGGGAGCTGCTGAGAATGAGGAAAGAAAGGGAGAGGTAGAGATGGGGGGGGGGGGGGAGGGAGAGAAATGAAGGGGGATGGCACAGGCTGATCCACAACCCATGGTTGGTACAGACACCAAGGGGCAGCCTCATTCAGCCTGAACAATCCTTTCCTTAGGGCACTTGGCTGAAGTGACTCAGTTGTAGGCTGAAGCACAGCCCCTGTCCAGGTGTGGGAGCTAAGTGCTGCCTTTACCTCTAGGACTGGCCTGCTCTGGACTAATGGCCCCAGCAGCCTGTTTCTTTCATGATGGGAGCCTGCTTGCCCAGGGGCCTTTCTCTTGGATGGCTTTGCCCTCAGCCGGCACTGGTGGCTAAGAAAGGACCCCCTGCTGTGCACAAGCACTCCCGCATGCTCACAGCCTTGCGCAAACGTGTACACACACACACANCCCTTGACTTCCGGGGGGCGGGGACAGGCGGTGGTGGTCCCACCCACTCTGGTGCCTGCACGTGGGCTCCCTCTTCCGGGCAGGAGGGGAGCCACACCGACTCACTACACCATGTGTGCATCGTCTGCCTCACACCGAATGGCTGTTTGCACACAGAGCCCAGTGCCAATTGAGAGATTGCAAAATTGACGAGAGGAAATCTACAGGTAGAACCAAACAGCTGGGGATGTTCTGTTCATGAATTCAGCCGAAGGATTGTTATGGTGGTATAGCTCAGAGTGCAAAGAGACATTGAATCCTTCACCAAGGAGGCAAACTCCTGAAAGAAGCCTATAAAGCAACTGACTGTAAAGATGTCCTGATTTTATAGGGACAGTCCCAATTTTTGGGTCTTTTTCTTATATAGACTCCTATTACCCCCCCCCCACTCCCTGTCCCAATTTTTCACACTTGCTGCCTGGTCACCCTAAGTGCTGGAAGGATTTTTGGTGAGCAACATGTTATTAGACAGGAGAGCACCTTGTTAATTAAGTCTGTGCTCTAGAATGGGTGTTAGGATTTTATTTTATCTGTAACCATTTGTTTCCAACGCTACTACTAGAATCTCTGAGTTTTGTTAAATGATCTTACACTTGGTTTCACTATAAACAAATCTAAACACTGTGTGTTGAGCAGGGCGGTGACCTGTGGTGGACCTGGTGCATTGGGTTGTTCTCTGTCTTTGGAAGCAGCAGATCAGTGAATACTGTGAGCATCGGGATGGGACACTCCAGGTAGACGCTCGGAGGACTCGAGGGCTGGTGTGTGCCTGTCGCTAATCTGTGGAGTGATGGTGGGACCTGCGTGGCCTTAGAGGGCTGGGCTTGTGTTGCCCGTGGCCTGTGGAGTTGACTCCCAGCAGGCACAGACAAGGCTTCCTCATACTAAGGGGCAGGTGGTGGCGAGATCCTCACAGCCTTGAGTACCCCCAGGAGGCTTCACATCCACCTCTCCAAGAGGCAGCAGCTAGATTAAGAGAAAAATTCTTCCATTGACCTAGTGTCTACAGCGGGCATTAGGTCAACCTAACTATGTCTCACAGGGCATGAAATTTTTTACAGCCCTGAGCAACATAGCTAGGTTGATCCAAGTTTTAGGTGTAGACCAGATCTTAACTTCTCTGTGCCTCAGTTCCCCGTCTGTGAGCTGCCAGGCTGCACAGGAGAACTCCGTGAAAGGTGTGAGGGGCTCAGAGGTTGTAATGAGGGGGGCCAGATAAATACCTATGATCCCTAGGAAATAGTTATGCAGGATGGAATTTATTAGGACAAGAGCCCAGAAATCTTTCATCACACGTGTGGTGGACAGAGCCCTGGCTCTGCGTCTCTGCTGCTTGCAGATCCAGCATGCTTGCAGTTTCCCGTTGCGTAGGCAGGGGGTTACCTGTTAGCCATGGAGCAGTTCGGCAGTGCTGGAGGCTTGGCTCTCAGCACAGCAAGGGCCCATGATCCCTGCCCCTTCTGAAACTCGCACAGCTCCAGATTTCCATGGGTCTGTCGCAGGAGGGACAGTTCAGGGGTCCCACATTGAACAGCTGTTTAATGGCAAGAGGCTGTTCACACCGGCAGAGCCCCAGCACCATGAGGTCTGAGTGGGGAATTTGCAGCTATACAGGCGTCCCCATTACTTCACTATGAATCATGTGACTTGGATTATTTTATAACAGGCCCAACAGCAAGGTGGCACCCAGCCCCGCAGGAGAGAATTGCGGTGCGGTAGGTTAGAGCGGAGTAGAACCCCTGCTGGGTTCAGAGATCAGGTGACACGGGGCTGCCCCCTGGAGCCCATTTCATGCATGGCTCTAATCTCCTGAGCAAAGTCTCATCAGTCCATGAGCTGCGATTCTGGGCGGAGCTGGCAGCTGCTGGGAGATGCTGCCAGGCAATCAGCTTGACATCTGGAGCCGCTGGCAGCTGGGACCAGCCTTCTGCACCACAGGGAACAGCACACGGGGATGGAACCCCCTATTAAACCAATGCAGGGTTATTCCCTCCAGTTGTTTTAAATGTCCCATGGCAGGCTGGTGACCAATCTGGTAGATCAGAGCAGGTGCTTGGCTCAGCTGGGAGGTTTGGGCTCTTTTAGTTTCTCCCCACCTGCCAGCTCTCCCTTGCTCTTCTCTGACTGCCTGCTGTTTGTCAGTATCATCTGGGTGATGTGGCGCCTGCAGCTGAACCTGTGATCCCTAGCGGGGTTCCCCTGGGACCGCCTCCTCCTTGCTCTGGGGGCTGGAGGTTTCTGTGGGTGAAGCCCCAAAGAGCAGCACCATAAACCCTTCATGGCAGGAGGGGGCAGGTCACAGTATCCTCTGTGCAGGGGAGGGATGGATCATGGCAGCCACGCTGAGGGGAGTTGGATTGCTCAGGAGTCCAGGCTGTCTATGGAGGTGGATGGTGGTGCTCGGGTGCTTTTCCCTTTGGTGGTGGGTATTGGTGATCAGTCAGCTAGTCCTGACCATGCTCTAGCATGGGTTCACACCTTGATCCCACCCCCAGGGACCCTGGCCAGCCTCCAGAAGAAGATCCTGGAGTTTTTCTGGCCAGGAGTGTACTGGGTTTCTCTCTGTGGGTGTCCTGAGCCTCCCCCTGGGCCTATATTCACAGTCAGGTGCACCCGTTCAGCCGTCCGGCCCTGCAGAACCTTCTTTATGGCGCTCATAGTCCGGCATGGAGGGTACTCCGATATGACCGGCAGCTCTTTTATCTCCACCTGACAGGTCTTCCCTGGGACCTATCTGAACCACTGTTTGTCTGCCAGGACCTGGAAACTACTCTCAGTGAGCACGGCCGCAGTGACCACCGAGGGGGAAGGTCTCCTACGAGAAATCCTACACAGCGCACACCCTTGTATGCAGTGGATGGTGTCCCTCTGGGTGTGCTGGAGGCTGGTCCTGGCTGGTGCCACCAGAATCAAAGACTTCCTGGACTATGGTGGGACTGGGTAGAGCCCATGGTGCTTGGCCAGCACATGGGTTTGCAGGCTTTGTGGATCCCCGTTGTGTGCGCCGGAGGTGAGGGCATCCTTGTCCCCTGCTTCTCTCACTGTTCTCGAGCGCATCCTGCAGGAGGGCGCTCCCTGCCCACCTCTAGCGCTCCTGAGCTCCTCATCAGACCCCTGCCCTGTGTGACACACAGACCCATTGATGGTTCACTATTCTGTGTCAGCAACTCTATCAGGCCTGACCCCACACTCACTACACCTAACACACTTTTGCCATGATATATACCTAAAAGGTGGCATGTCGTATGTGATTGAAAAACTCATATCTCACTGATTACTAATATTCTTGCATGATGTCTGTAAGGGGGGTGTACAAAGAGTTATGGATATGTGCTAGGATTATGTTCTTAAAACGTGTTTCGCAAGCAATGCATAAGCCAAGGCTGCCTTAGACAAAGGAATGTGTGTGACGTTGTGCAGTCTATATGGTTTTATAAAAACTTGATAATAAGTCAATATAATGTAACTGAGATAGTTTTAGAGAAAATACGGTAATAAGTGAATGTAACGTAACTGGGATATGCTTCATGCAAAAGGTCTCTTGTAAGATATCATTACAAAGCTTATAATCTACTGAGTATGATCATCTGATTTGTATAAATGTACCACTCTTGTATCTAAAACTAGAAATATAAAATGTAACTCTGAGGGCCTATTGTAATTGTGTAAAGTGTGGACCATTCATGATGGTTTGGAATCTTGATGACTCCCATTGTCTGCAGATGGCTGTATTTACCTGTGAGTCTTCCTGTATATGTGTGTGCTGGCAAGAGAGTAATGAAGTCTTGCAGTGACATGTGATCATGTCACCTGAACTGGAATCCATCTTTAACCTGGTGCTTTTCCAGTGAGGGGGGGTGGAAACCCAGAGGGACAAAGGGTTCCCGCCTTATGCAAAAGATATATAAAGGGGGGAAGAGAACAGAGAGGGGGAGGAGCCATCATGAAGAATCCCCTAGCTACCACCTGAGCTGCAACAAGAGCTGTACCAGGGGAAAGAATTGTGCCCAGGCCTGGAAGATGTCCAGTCTGAGAAAAACTTACTGAAGCATCTCTGAGGGTAAGATTATCTGTATTTAGTTTGATTAGGCATAGATTTGCACATTTTATTTTATTTTGCTTGGTGACTTACTTTGTTCTGTCTGTTACTACTTTGAACCACTTAAATCCTACTGTCTGTATTTAATAAAATCACTTTTTATTTAGTAATTTACTCAGAGTATGTATTAATACCTGGGGGAGCAAACAACTGTGCATATCTCTCTATCAGTGTTATAGAGGGCGAACAATTTATGAGTTTGCCCTGCATAACCTTTATGCAGGGTAAAACGGATTTATCTGGGTTTAGACCCCATTGGGAGTTGGGCATCTGAGTGCTAAAGACAAGCACACTACTGTGAGCTGTTTTCAGGTAAACTTGCAGCTTTGGGACAGGAGATTCAGACCCTGGATCTGTGTTAGAGCCAGACAGGAGTGGCTGGCTCAACAATACAGGGTGCTGGAGTCCTGAGCTGGCAGGATAAACAGAAGCAGGGGTAGTCTTTGCACATCGGGTGGCAGCTCCCAAGGGGGTTTCTGTGATCCAACCCGTCACAATGTGTATTTGCTTGTCTAACCAGGCTGGTCTCAGGCAGAGACAATGAAGTATATTTACATATAAGGTAAACAAAGCTATCAAGCAGGGTGGAGCCAACACAGCATCTACACCCCAGACGGAGCAAAAAACTGTATCTGGGGATACACTTCAGAGGAATCCATTTCAAAGGTTTACTGGGCTCTAAAGACAGGGTGTCTGACCCGCAAATGATAAGTATTGAATCAACAGATTGTATACAACATTACTGTGTGATAGAAATGTATTGAGTGAGCTGTTTTAGGAAAGCCTGTAATACACTAGTCTGCATTAATACTATAGTAGGATAAATGGATACTCATCGATATTACACTTTAAAGTCGGTGACCAGACACGGGGTTTTCTCTCAGATAGGAGGGTCGGCAGCTAATTGTCTCCAGTGTAAATTAAGCCTTATGGAATCAAAACAATGGAAGCCCCATTTACATATGAAACAGCAGGGGCATGGAAAGCCCACAGGAAGGGAAGAACAGCAGGAAGCCCTTCCAGCCTCTTGGAACAGGGTCAATGAGCTTTGGGAGGTATAAGCAGAAACAGAGAGCCATTCAGGTATCCATCACTTGGGGGATTCCAGGGGCTGGAGCTCTTGAGATCACAGAACATCTGAGCCTTCAACCAAGGGGAAGGATTGTAGGCAAAGATGGTAACGTGCTGAAATTAAGTTTTAGTCTTAGAAGCCTATTTTTACTTTTGTTTGCTTGTGAACCCTTCTGTCTTTATTCCCTACACTTGGTATCACATAATCCTATGTCCTGCTGTTAAATACACTTGTTTTACTATTACTATAAGCCTGTTCAGGCTGTGATTGAAATCAGAGTGTTTGTCAAGCTTCAGTTAAATTATATTGTCTCTTTTCAGAAGCAGCAAACTGAATAAATCCTGGGAGTGCTACAGGCAAGGGCTGGACACTTTATTGGCCCAACTTCTGCTTGTAGGAGAGACAAGCTTTGAGCTACACAGAGCTCTTGTTCCGGTCAGGAAGTTGGCACACAGCTTAGCAATAGCAGAACTCCCACTTGCTGAGGCTGAGAGGGGTAACACTGTAACTCCAAGCCAGGGAACCCAAGCAGACTGTTACATTGGCAGATGGCTTTGGGAAATTTGGGACTAGGAGGATGTTGGGGTCACCCTGACAGGAGTCACCAAGACAGATGGGAACCAGGGTGTGACCTACATGCCTGTAGGCTGGCTGTTGGTGTCAGAGCTGTGAGCCATGGCAGAGTAGCATTTAAGGCACCCAGAGTTGCAGGGCAGGTGGTGACACAACCCCTTACTGGTCTGGGTTGAACCTCGAAGTATCACACCCTGCAAGCCTCCCCAATTGCCCCTGACACACTCCCTGAGTTGGCTAAATGCCATCCAGCTGGTCCATCTCTGAACTGCACCCAGGGAACATCCTTACATGCTCATGTTTCATACCATCCACTTCCTTTCCCTTGTTTCTCACCCCGACACTGAGTGGCAGGAGGAGCTGCCATCTGCGGAGGGTGGAATCATAGAATATCAGGGTTGGAAGGGACCTCAGGAGGTCATCTAGTCCAACTCCCTGCTCAAAGCAGGACCAATTCCCAACTAAATCATCCCAGCCAGGGCTTTGTCAAGCCTGACCTTAAAAACCTCTAAGGAAGGAGATTCCACCACCTCCCTAGGTAACCCATTCCAGTGCTTCACCACCCTCCTAGTGAAAATGTTTTTCCTAATATCCAACCTAAACCTCCCCAACTGCAACTTGAGACCATTACTCCTTGTTCTGTCATCAGGTACCACTGAGAACAGTCTAGATCCATCCTCTTTGGAACCTCCTTTCAGGTAGTTGAAAGCAGCTATCAAATCCCCCCTCATTCTTCTCTTCTGCAGATTAAACAATCCCAGTTCCCTCAGCCTCTCCTCATAAGTCATGTGCTCCAGCCCCCTAATCATTTTTGTTGCCCTCCACTGGACTCTTTCCAATTTTTCCATATCCTTCTTGTAGTGTGGGGCCCAAAACTGGACACAGTACTCCAGATGAGGCCTCACCAATGTCGAATAGAGGGGAATGATCACGTCCCTCGATCTGCTGGCAATGCTCTAGTGTGACAGTCTAAGTTCCACCCTAGCTCCACAGCCCATTGGGGGTATTAGCTGGCGGCTCCTCCATGGATCCATGAGCATGGGCATATGTCTGGCATGGTTCACAGAATCCCCTGACACCCGTCCCTTCTGTGACAAGAGAGAGACCCTGGCACACATCTATGCAGTGTGCCAGGCTGCAGCCCCTTTTCTGGCTTCTCCAGGACCTCACTGAGAATCTGGCTGCACTTTTCCCCGCCCTGCCTCATCTATGCACACCCCATCCATGGCCCCACAAAGTTGTAAGACCACCTCATCTGCCTCCTCCTGGTGCTGGCCAAGATAGCCACCCATCAGTCCAGGAGGAGGAAGCTGGATGGGGGGTGATCTGGGCCTGTTTCCGGGCCCTTGTCCAATCATGCCTCTTCTGGGAGGCATCCACTGACACCTTTGAGCAGTGGTGGGCGCTCTCGGGGTTCTCTGCTTGGTACCCTCTTCTGGGGCCCTGATTTTTAACCTTTGACCCTGCTCCCAGTCCTGGTTTTTCATTTGTTGCACCACAAATTCATTTGTGGCCTGGGTTCAGGGGTTCCTCGTCCTCCGCCAAGGGGGCAGACAGAGCATTAGTTCTGGGCAGGCCTCGGCCCGCCCATCCCAGTACCCACAATAGCCACACTGCAGGGAGGGAGATCTGTGGTTGCCTCCTTGGAGCTGAATGGGAACAGCCGCATGGGTTCAGCTGCTGGGGCAGGAGAGGTGTAGGGCTTCACTCTGCCCCCCCTCAACCCCCTCCAGAGCTGGCTGAGGGGAGGAGCTCAAAGTAAGCTGGTCTCCATCTCCTCCCCACCCCTACCCCTGCGCAGTCCCTGGGGGCAGATCCTGGACACGGTGGAACTCGGTATGTGGTGCTGGCCCTGGGATTTGGGTCCCAGTGGGAGTGACTCAACGGGTGCAAGAGGCTGGTGCCTGGGATTACCTGGGGGCACTGAATGCAGAGCCCGCACCCTGGATCCACGGCCAGGAGGGGGAGCCAACCCCTTCCCTTCATCACTGCTTCCTCCCTTCCCCACTCACCTCCTCATCCTTGCCAGCCTCCTTGCTCCCAACACATGCTCTCCCCTCTGCTACCAGATGATCACTCCCTGTCACATACAGACTATGCCCGTTACTGTCCCCCAACGCCCTCTGCATCTCTGCTCAGCAGCTCTAGCCGAAAGCAGGAGAAACCAAAGAATAGCTGGAAATGGATTCTGCGGGTGAGGGGGCAGCAGGGCCAGCTTTAGGCCGATTCCCGCGATTCCCCGGAATCGGGCCCCGCAGGTAAGAGGGCACCGCGCCTTAGGCTCACCCAGCGGCGGTCCGCTCTGGGGTCTTCGGCGGCATTTCGGCGGCAGGGGGTCCTTTAGTGCCACGGAAGACGTGGAGCGGACCCCCTGCCGCCAAAGTGCTGCCGAAGACCCGGACCGCCGCCGGGTATTTGAATCGGGCCCTGCAGGTCCTAAAGCCGGCTCTGGGGGGCAGGACTTTTTATTGTTTATTTATCCCCCCCCCCCCAGAACCTCAACTTTCTTGTTGATCAGTAACAGGAAATGGGGGGGGGGGCAGAAAAGATGTGTCCAGTGAAGATCTGAAATGAACCCAGTGCAGAGACAGGGCCAGGAGCTGCAGAGCAGAGTCCAGATGGCTCTTGCTCCAGGTGACAGTTAGCTGCAGAAGTGGAGACTCTTGAATCGGTGCTGGGGACACTGTATGGGAGCATAGAGAGGAGAGGGGCCAGCACAGGAGTAGGAGAGAGGAGGAGCTTGGATTTAGGGGCAGGCAACCCAGGGGGTGCTGGGCTCGGGCGGCTGATTTTGTTTTTAGCGACAAAAGGGAAAAGAGAAGGTTTGAGGTGACATGTTTCAGGTGTTCCATAGGTGGAGTCATTTGTCACTAACCTCCTAGAATGTAGAATCTCATGGAACCTTCCAGACTTCGAGAACTACATTTTCCTTGAACCTCCTAGAACACCACGGGTAGATAAGGGGCAGGGTGTTGCCAGCCCACAGTGAGATGTAAGAATGAAGAGACATGAAGTGAGAGCCCCGCTGTGGTATTGTATGAACCTTGTTTGATTGTGCAATTGTGAAAGTGTACTTGTGTTTTAAGACTTGGTGTAAATAGTGACTAATAAAGGACATATTTAATGAGATGCCAGAGATCCCTATCAAACCCCTGTCTACACAACAATATAAAAGAAATACTGTTACTTTTTTTGCCCTGCTTAACACATAATGTATGATGACTTCTAAGACTGCGGAGGAGTGTGTGTGTGTAAGATGTTCCTCGCCTGGGGTGCCATTTAGTCTAGGGCTGGCCTTGGCCGCTCTAGTCATATTGATGCTGATGAAGTCACATCCATTTACCACAGCTGAGGATCTGGCCCCAGGTCTGGGAGGTGGGCTGGAGTGAGTCCATGAAGGGGTTTAAACAACAGGGGGCCAAAATTACTGCCTGGTGAAACTCTACTGAAGACAGTGGTGTCACCCCTGAGAGAAGAATGGCAACTCTGAATAGGGCCCTGCAATGATGTAGGGGAGGGGCATTTGGGGAGGCCAAGAATTACTCATGGGGGGAGGGGGCTGAAAATTGCAAGATCCTGCTATTAATGTCTGTAGCATAATGAGCTCACTGGTGTGTCACCGCTGTTCTCTGCTGGATGGATTCAGAACTGCTCAGCTGGGGGTCATAAGCACTATACTGCTAATAGCTAATGGAGATTCTCCTTTAGCTCCCCTGCTTAGCATTAGAGCTAAAGTTCCAGGCACAGACAGAGCTACAGCTGGAGGGGTGGGAGGGGGTCCTGCCTGCAGTAAACTGGCCTCCAGCAGTAGCCCAGAGCCTCCCCTGGCAGGATTCCAGGGCAGGCAGAGCACCCTGGCTGGGACAGCCTGTCTCATGTATTTTCTACCAGCAGGAGCATTTAGTCCGGGCCTTGCTCCATTCCTAGATTTAACACAAAGCCTGCTTTCTTCTCACCACGCAGTGGGAGGCTCATCCGCTGCTTCCCAGGCAGCCTGCCCCTGCTAGCCTCCTGCCTCCCGGGCAGCGACAGGGCAGGATCAGCATGGCCTCAGGTAGGGCGAGGGGTACCCGGGCTGGGAGAGAGCAGGGTGGGGGCTGGGAGCTTCTGTATCACTGTCTCCCCCACCCCCGCTTTTCTTCCCTTTCCGCTCTGTGTTACTCTGAAGCTGCCATTGGTGGCCCCCCTTCACCCTCTCTTAATCGACGAGATGATCCGCCCTCCCTCCCTGTCTCTCTCTGCTCACCGGGCTCGCTGCTGCTCGATCCCCTCCCATGCAGGGCGCATAGGTTGCAGAGCCCAGCGGCAGCTTTGCAGCCCGGGGGGGGCGCTGCTGCGGGGGCCGGGCTGCGGTCGGGCTCCCCCGTGGAGGAAGATCCGGCGCTCGGCTCCTGTAGCACAAAGGCTGATTGTTTGGTTCCTCTTTGTCTTTCCGCCTCGCTTGTTCGCTGACCACCTCCCCTCCCCCCGGTTATCTGCAGCTCCCCGGTTAAGAATTGAGGCGCTAACATCCTGGGCCCTGGGGGGAGAGGCGGGGGCAGGGAAAGGGTCTGTGCGGGGGGGGGGGGCATGTTAATCCCACTGACGCCTTGGTTTGGATCCAGCTCAACCCATGCGGTAACGGTTCCCTTTGGAGGCACAGCTGGTGTTTACTACACACGCTATGCAGCATAACGTGCAGGGACATTACAGGCAGCCGGGGGGCAGGGCTCTCACCCGGGGCAAGGGTAGGGGGCTGCCCAGTACCCAGGGGTTTGTGTGTCACGTTTCCTGCTCCTCAATCACACTTCGCTGGGAATAATCTGCAATTCTCCTGCAGCTGGTTGGAAATCGCAGGCCATTTTTGCTCCAGCCAAAGGCCCTGGCCTGACTCCACCCCTGCTCGGGGTTTAACACAAGGGCTGCGAAGGTTTTCGTTTCTGACATGTGCAAATAGAAACATTTCCCCCTGGGGCACCAAGGTTCCTAGTGCAGCTGAGCAGAGCCTAGCTACTGGCAATTCCCCAAGCCAAAGGTGACACAACCAGCTGTTGTGAAATCTCCAAGCCCCAGGCTGGAGCCAGAATCAGCATCTAGACGGAGCTCCGGATTCTTCCTTTTATTGTTATTTCTGTGAGGGCAGCGTGACGCTTTTTGGGGTGACCTGAGGTGTCTGGGGCAAATCACTGCCCTCTGCTTACAGGGGGTAAGAGCCTTGTCTGTGCCCACCAGGGGAAAATCTCCCAGTTCTGGTGTCTACTGGTACCGCAAGCAGTGGGCTGTGGGCTCTGGGTTCCCTGAGCCCCACTCTGTCAGCGGGCTAGCAATTAACATATCCCACTCTTTTACACTTGAGAGCCCGATTCCTTTGCCTTCTGGATACCCGCAAGGCACATCGATCCACTGCCTCCTTGGATGCAGGATGCCCGGTTCCCCAGCTGCTCCTCAGCTCAGTACTCTCCTTAGCTCACAGCACTTAGATGTGTAGAACCAAACGGGTTTATTTAACAGAGCTTGAGTTAAAGGTTCAAATAAAAGGACACATGAGGTAAAAGGAAAAGGTAACGTGCAGTCTAGAGCCCACATGTATTAACAACTAACAAGTCCCTTTCCTGGAATAAGGTATTCCTTAACCAATGCTCAGTGCTTGTTCAGTTCACAAAGCTGAGATCCACCTTTCATAAGATGCTCCAGCTGGCAGAGTGTCTCCTCCATAATGGATAACCACTGGGGCTCTTCATCTCCAGCACAGTTACAGACTGTCTCTTCCCCCAGAGGTTCCCTGTTCAGAGACATTTCTTGGGTCTTCTTTTATCTCTGTAAAGCTTCAAGCTTGCACCTGGTCCAGGGTAAACACAGGGCTGGCTCCCCTGATGTCCATTGTTCTCAGTGTTGTTGATTGAGTTTGCCCTGAGACCTGCCTCACCTCAGGTGACAAATTTCATTTCAACAGGCCTGAAACCCAGCACCTTGCAGGTTACATGCTCTAAAACTTTCTCCCATACAAACATCCTGCAATAACCCAGAAATCAGGTAGTGCTCGACACCCGATCCCCTTCAGTGAAATAGCGAGAGGATGGTCAGACCCAGAGGTAATATATCTGCCCGGGCATGTCTGTGTCACAGGTGGTGCCAGATGCAGCACACACACACAGCAACAGACAGTCCTTGCTTGCCCCAAAGAGCCGACAGTCTAAATCAGTGGTCCCCAAACTTTTAAGGATCGCACCCCTCCTTGCCCCTGTCCACACCCACTTGGACAGAGATAAGGGGGCTGCAGCTGGGGGTGGGTCTAGGGCTGGGGGCGGAGCTGCAGCTGGGCTGCGGTGGGGACCTGTGGCCAGCAGTGAGGCTTGGGGCTGGTGCAGGGCCATTAATGGAGCTGCACTGAGGCTGGGGATGCAGCTGTGAGCGGGACTGGAGCACAGCTGGGGGTGGAGAAGGGATAGGTGGCACTGCCCCCGTACCCTTGTGGGGTCTGACCCGGGTCCCGCTGCACTCCCCCAGACTTTCCTCTGCACCCCCTTAGGGGAGTGTGCCACACACTTGGGGGACCTCTGGTCTAAATAGATATGACAGGAAAAGTGTGTGTGGGGGTGGGGACTGAGGCAGAAATTGGTGAAGTGTTGCCCAAGGTCACCCAGCAGCAGAGTCAGCAATTTAACTCCTAGTCCAGTGCTCTCTCCACTAGGCCATGCTGCCTTTTTCAGAGTATTTTTTACTGATGATAATGCAGGTGGGGAGGACCTGTCCCAGCTGTGCTGTTCCTATTCCACAGTGGATCCCCTTTTCATGACTCTTGTTCTAGCACTGCTCGGAGCAGAATGTGTGGGACAGGACTGATGCCCTCTGAAAATACTGTTTGGGGGAAAGTAGAACGTAAAGCAGTGTAAATCTTTGCCTGTCCTGCAGATCAGGATGGGAGTGCGACTCTGTGGTTAGCGCAGGGGGTGGAGGTGGCAGGACGACTGGGTTCCGATTCTGGCTCTGATACCGATGTACTGCTGCATGTGATCTCTCTGCTTCCCCAGGGAACGGAGCCTAGCAGGGTGGGTTGGAAAGCGCAATGGCTGTGGAGTACACCAGGATCCTCAGAGGAAACATGCTGTGCAGCACAGCATGGGATCATCACCTGGTGCCTGTTCTGTGGGAGACCCCTGGCAGGGGGGCCTGGATTGCTCCTCTCCTGCTTCAATCCCTGTCTAAATGCAGAGGTGAGAGGGTAGATCTGCCTGTAAGTGCCACTGTGGGCACAGATACACCCCTGAGGCATGTGTTTGTGGAGGTGGGCAGGCACCAGGGTGGGGTGGGAGGCAGGTCTGTCTGCCCCATCTTGTGCCAGGAGCCCCCATATTCCATAACTGCCCCTTGCAGGGTTCTTTCTCCTCTCCTCTGAAGCTGCTGGCCCTGGCTTCTGGCAAAGACCGGAGACTGGGCTACAGGGACCCCTGGCCTCAGGGGGTCTGGAAACAGCTGTGATTAGACAGGCCTGGTTGGGGAAGCTAGGAGGAGCCCCCCAAGGGTGCTGCTGATGGAAACCCTGTATTTGGTGTCTGTTATTACTACTTCAGCACCCCTAGTTCCAGTACCAGTGCCCCCCCCATTTCTATCCATGCATTGCTCCAGCCCATGCACCTCCCCGCCCCTTCGCCTGGGAGCAGGGGGTCGCCCTTTCTCGGTCCCCGGGGCCTGAGGCGCGCGGGTTTGCCACCAGGGCAGGCAGCCTGGGACTTCGGTCCAGCCCCGAGCTCGCTGCATCAATCATCAACCAGGGGAGGGGCCGAGCGGGCCGCGCAAGCTCTGGGACTCTGCTACAGGAAGAGCCCCCGGCCGCCGCCGGCTCCTTAGCTCCGAGTCCCCGGCGCCGCACGGAAGCGAAATGTCAGCGGGCGCCGCGGCCCCCCGGGGCAAGCACCCCTTCCAGAAGCGGGGCAGCCTGCAGGCCCCCGCCGCCGCAGGTGAGCTCCGGCCGGCCCCCAAGCCCGCGGGTGGCGCTGCCTTTGTTCCGCGCGGGGGCCGGGGCTCTCCGCTCGCCCCGCGCCCAGGAGCCCCGGGGACGGGCGGACTGAGGGGACGGGGGTCGCTGGTTCCCCTCGTGGCCATGTGGGCCCAGGCGGCGCCTATGTGCGGGATGCTGGTGATCACGGGCGTCTGGCTGGGGGCGCTGCTGCGGGGAGGGGAGCAGCGGTGGCAAAGGCAAGGGATGGATCGGGCTGGGGGGAGGAAAAGGGGACCCCCGCACCCCGCCTTGCACGCGAGGGTGAGGCCGGGAGCTGTGCACGCGAGTGTGTACCATGGACATGTGGCACTGCATGCGGGGGGAGCGAGCAGGAGAAGGCAGTGACTTTAGTGGTTAGAGCTGGGGTGCCTGGGTTCCCTGCCTGGCTCTGAGGAGGAGTGTGTTGTCATCGTTAGAGCTGGGGTCTGGGGTGCCTCGGTTCTTTCCGTTCCTAGCTTTGAGCCACCCCCAATGAGTTAGTGGTTGTTTCCCCATTTGTGAAATGGGGTGATGCTCCTCGCCTGCCTTCAGCGAGTGCTTTGAGATCCCGGGCTGAAAGCTGCTGTGGAAGAGCCACATGTTGTTATGTCCCTGTGTGCCCTAGCTGGTCTGGGGGAGGGGGGCATGGATCTGTGGGCACAGAATGCATGGACCAAACCAAAATTTGGGGTCATCTCCCAGGCCTGGAACACAGCCCCCTTTGAGGGCCACACAACATTCTCCCTCCACTGTATTTTAGGTCCCCCAGCATGCAAAGGCAGGTTGCTGCAGAGATGCCAAGCCTTGGGGGACCTGGTCACTGGCTTTGATGTCAGCTCTGCAGGCCAGGTAACCCGGGGCCCTGTTCTCTGGCCACAGGATACTAGTGATGCCTGTTCTAGTCAGTGGGGGCTGCTTGTATCTTGTGGTGTGAGAATCATGCCACTTAAGCACAGACTTCAAAACTTGACCTCTAGGGGGGCTGTGAATGTTGGGTGGGTCCCTGACACCTTTGGGGGTGCTGTGCACCCGGCTCGTCAGGTGTGGGTGCATGTGCCCCACAGCAAATGCCATACTAGATTAGATGGAATCCCGCTTAATACTGGATCTGGCCACTGTGCCATCTATTCACTGTCCTATATCAGTCTTGGGCACTGTTGTTTCTGAGCATCTAAGCAGCTGGTACCCTGATGTGTCAGAGGCAGGCGGGGAGGGAAAAGCCCATAATGCACCTAGCTAATCTGCGTGTGGGTGTTGTGTTGTGCACTCATGGAGCTGTGTTGCATGGACACATTATTCTTATTCATTTATTTATCATCTGTGTTACCATAGAGCCTAGAAGCCCAGCTGATGCTGATAAGCATGCTGTGTACTTGGGGAAGTGTGTATTTGTGTGGCTGTGTCGGATGGACACCCTGATGCTAACCTGTGTGTGTGTGTGTGTATGTGCTGTGTGCCCTGGACACATGGGGATAAAGGGGTGTGCAATTCTGCATGTGGCTCAATACCTTGTTTTTCTTGCCTGCAATTATAATTCCTGAAATGGATAGCAGACTCCTTAGTAACCTGCCTGGCGGGCCCCAGCTCGACAGTGCTTGGTGAGGCACGTCACTGCATTCCCCGCTGTGAGCTCCTTCCTATGGGGAGGTCAGGTTACAGAACCCACATGGCTCCCGCAAGGCAGAGCCACCTGGGCCAAGGAAGTGGAGAGGCCGACTAGAGGAGGAGGAGGTCAGGGCAGACAGGATTCCAGCAGAGGAAGAGTCACTGGGTTGCACCATCCCTCTAGGGTGTGAGATGAGGAAGGCTGTGAAATCAGCATCTCTGTGTGATGCAGCTGGTTCCGGGAGTCAGAGCTGGTAATGACAGGGCACTGCTCACGCTGTGGAGAGCCTACTGCCAAGGACACACTTTGCCTCATGCAGATAGCTGAGGTGGGTGCTGCGAGTCCCATGGGCTGTGGGAGGCATCCTGCAGACAGGCAGCTGACTCGGGCTTGCTGGATTGTAGATGTTTAGGCTTGGGCTGGAGCCCGGGCTCTAGGACCCTGTGAAGTGGTCCTGTGTCTACACTACAGTTAAACAGCCCTTTAGCTGGGTGTCCAATTGCAGTGTAGACACACCCCCAGAGGATTCCAGCTTGGCTACACCTCGGTGTGAAGCTGAGGCCTGCAGCCCAGGGATGCTGGGCTTGGGCAGAAGTCACATGAGCTTCAGGGTAACTGAGAAGATGGGGTGAGGGCTGATCACTGACCCAGGTCCTTGGGGCACCCATTTGATATTAGCCGGCAGGGTTCCCGGAGAGTCAGTGCCCAGGTGCTATTTGTTCCCATGCATTGCTGCGTGGATCTGTGGCCCCTGCTCCCCAAGGACGTAGCAGTAGAGCTGTGTCACCTGCTGCCTGGACTCTGCCCTTCGCCCACCCCAGCCTGGGGAAGTGTGGGTTTGAGCAGGGCCTGCACAGCCAGGGCCCAGGGAGCCTGCTGGTTTCTGATGAGCAGATGGTGGGGTCTAGCCCCACATTTGTGGTTGTTCTTAAATACAGGCTTCTTGGGGCCAATTCACCCTTCAGGACCCTAAATCTGACCCTCCTCCACCTCCAAGCCGAGCATCTCCTTGTCCTGCTTCCTCCCTGTGCTCCCCTGAGATCCCTTCCCTGCCACCCACCTGCCATACTGCAATCTCTGGCAAGCATTGCTCCTTGCCAGATTCCATCACCTCCCCTCCCTTCACTGCACTGCTGCTTCCCAGCATGAGATCTGAGGCAGGGTGGGGTGGGGGAAGATGCAGCAGGGAGTACATTAGGGGGGCCAGGTATGAGGGGATGGGAGCTGCACTGTTGCCCACTGGTCAGAGATGCCAGCCCTCCCCCTAGGACAATGACTGCCCTTTGAGGTGTACAATGCCTTAGGCAAAGGCATTTTACGAAGGGTTAAGGCCATTGGGTTACTGACACAGCCTGGATTAGTAGAGAATTCTTTGCCGCATTCCCAGTAAGCAAACCCCGCTAGATGGTAATTATTCCAGGAACTGTTAATCAGATGCTGCCAGCGTTCTAGAAAGCGTGGGCTCCCGAGAGCAGGAGCACGCTAATATCACAGCTACCTGCTTGCCAGCTTGGGTTAAAGGTGCCGATGGGAAGCTCCCATGAGAAGACGTCCTGGGGTTTCTGGGACTTGAATCCTGTAGCCATAAGAATGTTTAGCACTTACCCACTTCTCAGATGCAGATCTCAAAGCACTATGCAAATAGTAGGCAAGTAGCACTGCTCCCTTGTTTTCCCGGTAGGGAAACTGAGGAATGGGGAAGCAATTCACCCTAGGACACACAGGTAGTTTGGAGCAGGGCCAGGAGTTGAACCCAGGGACCTGATTCTTGGTTGCCCTACAGCTCATGCAGACACTGGGTGTAGAACATTACTGTTCTGATTCATGCTTATGTTGCACTGGTATAAATGATGGCACAAGGGAAGTGGGAATAATTGGGCAGATGGTCTTGTGACTACTAGTGGATAGGGTGTGGGCTAGTCACATCCTGTGATACCCGAATGCCGCAGAGATGCTTTCAAGTGTCCCATAAACCCATCACAGGCAATTCTAGCTATCCCAGATCAGCCTGTGGGGAAATCTCATATCTTACACACACGGTGCATGGGGACCCTACTGAAAGGCCTGTGGTGAACTTGCTCTGGTACAATAAGCCTTTTGACTTGATTGGCCTATTGCTACGCTTCTGTGTTAGAAGGTTTTTCTCCCTGTCAGGAGGGCATGTTAGTAGCTACATAGGCAGTGCAGCCCAACAGTTAGTAACAAGGAACTGGAATCCAGGACTCCCGGCTCTGTCACTGGCTTGTGGTGTGACTGGGCGAGTCGCTCATCTGTGCCTCAGTTTCCCCATGTGTTTAGTGACTTGCCTACCTCCCAATGATGATGTTATCGAGGAAGAAAACAATTGGAAAATGAAAAAAAAAGTCTATCTGACAATGTCACTTGCAATGCTGCCAAAGGGAGACAGAACATTAAGACCTGGGGTCAGGTCCTGGTTTGTTTGTGAAGTGGGCAGTGAAAGTTTGATGATCACACTTCAGTTCCGCTTGCAGCCATTTACTTGGCCAATGTTTTTCCACTGACTCTAGGGCTGGAAAAGACCTCCTCAGGCTTCCCTGCTCCAGGATAGTCTTCTATGGCCTCGGTTTGAGAGTGGTAGCTGTGTTAGTCTGTATCAGCAAAAAGAACGAGGAGTCCTTATGGCACCTTACAGACTAACACGTTTATTTGAGCATAAGTGGGTTGAAGTGGCTTTTAGCCCACGAAAACTTATGCTCAAATAAATTTGTTCGTCTCTAAGATGCCACAAAGACTCCTTGTTCTTTTTCCTATGGCCTAGCCGTCCAGTGGTCTGGAAGGGGAGGGGTAATTAGCTGTATAGGATTTGGACTGTAGAAATGCAGCTACAGCCCTGGCCGCCAGCAGAGGTGTTAAGGGCAACGGCTGACTGCACCTGAAAGGGGACTAGATTTTAGTTCTTTTAGGATTGGGGGGATTATTGGATATTCTCCCCATCCCCAGCTGTGAAAGCTACAATAGTTCACAGCTGCCCCCCTTGTCCCCTCTAGCCCTTTTCTGAGGCAAGGTGGGATTCAATCTTGGGATGTTGAGCAAGTCACGTCCCTCCTCTGGGCCTCAGTTTCCCCGTCTGTGCCATGGGGATGGCTACACTGGCTCTTCTTTGTAAATGGCTGTGGGACCACTGGCTGAAAGACCCTGTAGAAAGGCAAAATATACATGGAGCCTTCCTGGTTGTTGCTAGCACAGTGTCAACTGTAGCATGGATAGGAGGCAGGAAGGGGATAATTCTGACTACCTGAGCCGGAGCACTGCAGAGCGGCCTTTGAGGAACCAGACTTTGTGCAAGGGGCTGTAGCAGGAGGTTGCAGCTGGGTTGCTTAAGGGGGTTCCTTCCCCATGCTCTTTCGCAGGGGAGGATTTACGTGTGTGCTGCAAGCAGCCGCTCTGGAGCTTGGAGCCCCTGCCGGCTGGGCCCAGAGGCCAGCGAAAGAATCTGCTGAGAGAGGAAGAGGGGAATAGCGCAGGGGGACTGGGGTGGGGAGGGAGAGTGGGCGTCTCCCATCAGGGGAACCCTTCTGGAAAGGAGGGCTTGGAAGGTGCCCCAAGGTGACTCTCATAAGGAGATGGATTTGGCTCGAGGACGCTAACAGGGTGAGAATGGGAGCAGGGTTCAGCTCGAGGTTGGAGTGAGAGGGAGGAGCTGGCAACCGAGGGCTCCTGGTGCAGCAGAGAGGCGTAGGATTTGTGGTACGCCCCTTTGCTGGTGGTGCGCTGCGGCCCTGAGGCTAGGCTCCAGGCAGGCTGCTCCTCAGCGCCAGCCTGTTCCGTCTCTGGGGACAGAAGCTGTTGTCTTTAATCCCCTGCATGGAGTAGGAAATAAACCAGCCATCTGGGAGCAGAGCCGAGGCCGCAATTGCAGCGACGCAGTCCCAGCCAGGGCTCCAAACGGCGGTGCTGGGTCCGGAGGGCCTCAGGAGCTGGGAGCCCAACTGCAGTCACCAGAAAAGGGCCTGATTGTCACAAAAGCTAAACACCTGCAACTCCGGTGCTCACTCCCTGGGACACCTGGGCCCTTTATGGTGTCCCCAGCTGGGCACCCCAAATACATTGGGGAAGCTGTGTTAGCAGTGGCTGCCACCCGCTTCCAGCTATCAGGGTCCCCCCAGACCTGTGTTTGTTCTGTGAAGCTATGGCTAGAGCTGGGGCGTGGCTGCCAGGGTGGGGAGGGGAGGGGGAACTCCCATCTGTGACTCATTTGTTGCACCCCAATGCCGATGGCCAGACTTGTTTGCCAGGATGTGAGGCACTAATCTCACCTCACAGGTGCTGAGCCTGGGGTTATCTCAGCTGGTGCTTCCTCAGGGCTGCCCATTCTCTCTGGCACGTCTGCCTCAGTTTCCCCATGTGTTCAGTGACTTGCCTACCTCCCAGTGAAGGCTGCAATGAATGAATGTTTATGAAGCCATGTGAGAGCCTTGCAGTAGTTAAGAGAAGGGCAGAGTATTATTTTAATAGCATCTTTTCGCACAAAATGATAATGTCATTTTGATGTCATTGTCAGGGGTGTCAGGTCCCCTGACCTAAGGGCAGTATCTTGGCATGGCTGCCACCTCCCGCTCTCCCAGCCCTGGCTGCCTCCCCTCCCCGCTGTCTTGTTAATAAGCAAGCAACAGTGGCATGCTTGAGGGACATACCTAAAGGCGGGGCCTGAGGCCAAGTGCAGCCTGATCTAGAGCGTTCAGACCCCACTCAGGGTGCAGAGAGCGAAGGGATGAATCTGTCCTGATATTTACTTGCTCTGGATATTGGGTGGATCATCTGATCCCAGCCCAGCCATGTCTCACCAATACCCTGCCCCCTGCTTGGCCCAACAGATGCTAAATTAGAGCCAAATGCTGAGCACCTGAGACTCCCATCAGCTGAGCCTGAGCTCCCCGGAGCTGAGCCTCCATTCTTTCCTGGCTGTAACAGGTGGGGGGTCCAGCCAGGCTTAGGAGCTGTTGCCAGGTGCTGGGAGCAGGCAGTGGGGGGGTGCTGTGTCATTGGGGCGCCCCTGAGGCCTCCCTCTTGCCATCGGGGAGGGAAGATGCCGCCCTAGGCTGGAGTCCAGCCTGGCTGTGGGTGAGCGCGGAGCTGTGTAATGAAAGGCCTGTCACTAGCTCCTCTGTAGCTTTCCATCTCGGGGATGGGGAGTGTGGGCTGGGCACATCCATTCCCTCCACAGGGAGGGAGGAAGCAGCTGCTCCTTCTAGGTCAGTGTGAGTGTCTCATTGATCCGGGGCTGCAGCACCAAGAGCCAGCCCTGGTAGCCAGGCTCACCTAGGGTGACCAGACAGCAAATGTGAAAAACCGGGATGGGAGTGGGGGGTAATAGGAGCCTATATAAGAAAAAGACCCCAAAATCGGGACTGTCCCTATAAAATCAGGACATCTGGTCACCCTAGGCTCACCCAGCAGTAGCCCCCACCCCCTTCAGCTGCTGGGCCTCAGCCCTGCAAGGAGAGCATTAAACCACCCAACCAGAGTGAGATTTAATCTCCTTCCTCACCCTAGCCCTGCCCTTGGCTTGTCCACCACTTCCCTCAGTAACTCCAAGCCCACCAGGGGCAGGGGAGAGCCAGTGAGGTCAGACTTTGCCTTCTTCTGACTTGGAAGGGGAGTGGAGTCTAATGGTGGGGGGGCTGGGAGCCAGGACTCCTGGATACCGCTCCCACATCAGGGAGAGTAGTGGGGTCTAGTGCATCAGAGCAAAGGAGCTGGGAGTCAAGACTCCTGGCTCTTTGCTCTGGCTACAGGTAGGGTTTGAGGGTCAGATCATGCAGTGAGTTGCACACCCACCACTGGAAGAGAGATGCTCAGGCCGGCATGTGAGTCTGCGCTGGAGTAGCATGTTCTTGTGCGCCAGGCCTGGCTCTGGCCGAGGCCTGACCCAGCCCTCCCGCCTGGGTAGCCTTGGCCAAATGGGGACACAGAGCCGCACAGGCTGAGCCAAATGCTCCGGCGCTGGGTGCTGCTGGGCTGGTGATAGATGGGCTGAGCTGGTGCCGTGGGCTCAGGGCAGCAACCTTGGCACTGGCAGGAGGGCTCCTTGGGCATTGATGCTACCTTGTGGGTGAGCCTGGCCCTGCGTGCTGGCTCTGTGCCCAGTTCATGATCCAGTTCTTCCGCAGCCTCAGGAGATGATGTCTCAGGGCTTTGTCTGCCTCTTGTACGGGGCTGAAATATTTCTGGTCTCCGCCCCCCGGCGCGTGGCTACGGTTGGTACAGCCCAAGCCGGCTTCAGAGCTGGAATCCTGTGGGATTGCAGCTGCACGGAGGAGGCTGTGAAACGCCGGCAGCAGCCACGGCCAGAGCCGTGTCCAGCCTATCGCCCCTCGTCTGTGCAAGGCTCCCCCTGGGGCCCGCACTTGCTGCAGCCGCGCCTGATCAGCCCCCTGGGGCTGTCCCCCGTGAGCTGTGCTCAGGTAGGAGACGATGGGATGCTCTGTTGGGAAGCAGTGGCTCAGAGAGGCCCTGACGTCGCAGCTCTGGGTTGCGTCTGAGCAGAGGAGCCTGCAGGTTTTGGGGGGTACCAGGTGTGAGGAGGGATGGGAGATGAAGCCATGCGGGAGCACTGTGCCGTGGATGCTGGGGAGGAAGCCCTTCTAGCAGACCCAGCAATATTGGCAAAGGGGCGAGGGTGGGGGGCTGGGGTCTAGGAGTGGGGTATTTGCAGGGGCAGTAAGTCCCATGTGGGGACCAGTGTCATTGCATGGGTGGTGTCAGGCTTCTGGAGCTGGACAATTATTTTTGGAGGGTGGTGGGGGCAGCCTGTCCTTCCCAAGGGGTGGGGATGGAGCAGGCAGCAGCTGACAGACCCAGCAGCATTGGCTGCTGGAAGCCAGGGGCGTTTCTTGCGTGGAACAGGTCTGGGCTGGGGGAGGCCTGCACCCCGCAGCCATGAGGGCCGAAGGACTCTGGAGGTGCTCAGCAAAGGCAGCTCCTCTCACACACACACCCCCGATGGAGGTTGGGAGAGGGGAGCACGGGTGGGGAGATGCAGCTGCAGAGGGCAGGACTGGCTGAGGGAAGAGGGAGCAGTGCAGGAGCATTCAGGTGTGTTTGGAGCCATCGCGGGGGGAAGGAGTTTGGGCTGCTGACACAGCTTAGGCTCTGCTGCAGCACTGCAGGGCCTCCCAGGCGAGGTGGCTGCACTAGGATTTGGGATCCCCAAAGACTGATGGTGGTGATTTGAGGGAGTCCAGGTGGATCTGGAGGCCCTTGCCTGGAGGCTTGCTGAGCTGCAGCCCCTACCTGGCCCAGTGGCACACTCATTGGCTAACGACACATTTGCTCTCACTGGGCTTCCCAAGTGGGCGCTCGCAGCCTGATGCAGGCACTGTTCACCTGCCATTGCCCTGGGAGGCAGAGCCAGGGGCTGCTGGGGGTCCGGAGAGCCTGGCCCTCATTGGCTTGGATTAGCCGAACCCTGTCCTTGGGGCTGGCCCCGTTGTGGCTGCCCAGCACCAACTGCTTCACCTAATGAATTGATGGTGTGCGCGGTGCATGGAGACCATTAGGAGACACGTGAGGCCATTGACAGCTGGAAAAGGAGCTTTTCCTTTCAGCCAGTGCCAGGGCTTAGCCATGGGGCCTGAAAGGAGAGCTCCAGTGGGGTCCTTCGCAAACACCCCTCACCCACCCCGGCCAGCATTCAGCTGAAGCCCAGGGAGCACTCTGGGTTGGAGGTCTGATTTAACCCCTTCGGCAGCCCAAAATGGGCATTGTCAGGGCTGCCCCATGCAGTAAATACACCTCCATTGAGTGATAACCTTGTTATGAAGCAGAGTCCAGGCACAAAGGGGTTAATGTGTCTAAGGGCTCAGCCTTTTGGCATGAGAGAGCCTAGTTTCCCAATGAGACCTGACTTATATCCAGAGCGGTGATCTCAGGAGGTGAGTAACTTCAAAGGGATTAAACCGGTCCTCGTCTCCCCATCCAGACTTGCTAAATGAGTGCAGTGGTTTCAAAACCCACTGGGTAGTTAAGAGGGGTAAGAAGTGTCCCTGGCTTCAGAGTGAGACACAGTGAGCCAGTAGCCAAGGGGGACGTGGGCTATTGCCTGCATGCTAATAGCAGCACCTTCCTTCCCCAAGGACCCCATAGTACTTGACACGCAGTATACACTAGAATTGCTCCCCGCCTTCCGCGGCGCTGTAATGCAGCCACCTCTTGGGTGGCTCACAGCAGCTGTTTCACGGTGCAGGGCAATGTTACACAGCTGCTGAGGACAGGAAATGAAGAAGAGTTGAAACTCAGAAGGTGGGAAGGGCAATGGAGCTCCAGTCAGCCAGGATTTCAGCTTCAATTTGTATCTGAAAGATGTTGCCCTCAGAGCACAGCACCCCCTGCTGTAGGTGTGGATTCCTCAGTTTGACAGGGGCGGGGATGGGAGGGAATCTCTTCCCAGTGGCAGCGTCTCTCCCTGCACACTTCTGCATATTGTGTTGACTTTTTTTCTTAACTCCCTCCCATCCATCTTCTCTGTTTAGCAGTTAAACATCCTTTGAGAAGCTCCCCAGCAGCGTTGGAGCGCAAATTAATCCGTGCCTCATCCGTGAGTAGGAGTTTCCCCAGAGAGCTTGGAGAAGAAACCAACTTCTGTAGAATTTAAGCTTTCATTTTGTGTGTGTGTGTGTGTTTTGCTTCTAGCTATGGAACAAACCCCTCTTGAGTGGAACGTGGATGCACAGATAGAGGTGGAAGGCTCCAGCTTCTCTGCCCCTGCTCAGAACTTTGCCTACCAGCTGCAGAGTGAAATTAACAAGATGTTGGTCAGTTCCATAACTGCCCTTCAGAGTCCTATGCAGGGGGAGAATCAGGGTCATTCTGTGCTGCTGTTTGGGGAAGCTCTGAGCAGAGGCAGGTACTGGAGTGGATCAGCTGAGGGCTGGGTAGAATAGAACAGTAGCTGTCTCTCATGTCCCCTGCTCCCCCCACCTACACCTCACTGGCCACAGGGAAAATAGCAGAGCCACCTCAGCAGTCAGGAGGCTCTCAGGTGAGGGTGGAAAAGAAGTAATACACTTCTCTCCCACTTGTCTGGCCCTCTAGTGAGAGATTGGAAAGAAAGAGGAGGCTCCAGTGGGGAACCTGGGACAGCCTCTCCGGTAGGGCTCTGGCCAGTCTCAGGTGATGGGGTTCCCATTCCTTTCCTTGGGGATACTGTGCTGTTTTTCTTACTCTGTTGTGTGACAGTCCTTCTGCCTTTTGCAAGTGGGCATGTGATTCCAAGGGCTGGTCTACACTGGCGGGGGGAGGGGGGGGGGAATCGATCCAAGATACGCAACTTCAGCTACACGAATAGCGTAGCTGAAGTCGAAGTATCTTGGATAGAATTACCTGGGGTCCAGACGGCACGGGATCGATGGCCGCAGCTCCCCCATTGACTGCGCTACCGCCACTCGCTCTGGTGGAGTTCCGGAGTTGACGGTGAGTGCGTTCGGGGATCGATATATCGCGTCTTAACGAGATGCGATATATCGATCCCAGATAAATCGATTGCTACCTGCCGATACGGCGGGTAGTGATGATGAACCCCAAGTGGCAGCAGTCACGTGAGGAAGCCAGCACCTGGCCGCTGCTGCACTAGTATTATCCGTTCCTTCTCCCTGTGCTGCGTGCCTGTTGGCACCTTCATGTTCAAGGAATTTAGGGTTTGATCCATGAGATCAGCCCATTAGCCGATGGAGCTCAGCATCCCACTGCCTAGCAACAGCACACCTGGCTAATTAACACAGCGCTGTAGATTAGGAGTAGGGGGATGGGTGAGAAAACCTTCCTGTCTGGAATTGTGTATAGCTTTCCTCTGCACTGTCCTCTCTGCCTGTGGAGTGGGAGCTAGAGGTGGCTGTGCTATCTCAGGGGAGGTGACTTCTATTCCCAGGAAATCCCAAGGCCAGGGAGTTTTAGCCAGTTCACCCATTAAAACAGACCCTCAGGTTTCTCTGTGGTCCTGTGCCTGCTTTCCCCTGGTGTGAGCTGACCGCTGGGTTTATATTCATTCGGACAGGCTGAGACAGGAGAGAGTTCTCTCCCTGGGCCTCTCCTGGGTAGCAGAATAGAGACCACGTTATTCTTGTTACACTCGCATTCTCTCCAGAGACCCTTTCAGTGAGCTCAGTGCCGGCTCAACAGCCCTGGGGGCTGAAGGTCTGGCGTAGGCCCAAAATAGACCTCACAAGACAAGCTTCCTCCTCCACAAGATCTAAACTGTGACCTGGTGGGACCAGCTGTAGGGAAGAGAGGGGAGTTCGCTCTCAGTGCGCCGCTCAGTTCCTGGCCTCTCTGGGAGATGTTAGATGGTCTGGTGGATTTGGCAGTGGTCTGGCCCTGGGCCCTATTCCTGCCTCTGCCACAGAGTCCTTGTGTGACCTTGGGCCAGTCACCTCTCCGCTCTAGCCAGTGGTTTCCAAAGGACCCATCCCTCACAGGAACTCAGTACACTCACCCGTATTGACGTCCCTAACTGGGAGCGGAGCACTGGAGAATGTGGCCCTCTGCCTCGGGCTCTCCATTTGTGAGACAGGAGCGACGCTGAACTAGCTTGAGGAGGCTGTGAGGTTAAATAGATGCTGCGATCCTGGTGCTGATTGCTATTGCAGCCTGTAAATGACCATTGTCAGCATGGGGACGGTTAGTGCTGGTTAATGTGCTGTGGGCGTCTATTCTCCCTAGGGGCTGGGCCAAGACCCACCACCCATTTCATTCTGGCCACTAACCCAGCCATTAGAAGATAACATTGTCCCATTCCTGCCAGGCTGGACTGGATTTGGAGCAGCAGCCCAGCAGTGAGAGCCTCCTTCTCCTATTACCCCTCTGTCTTAGGTTTTTATATAGCCTCTATTACCATGGTGTCTGAACTGCCAATCCTCTGAGCTATCCAGTGCCCTGGAACCGTCCTGCTGTTTACTGCTGAGGGAAGGGAATGGCTTTAGGAAAAGCACCAGCTCCTCTGACAACGGGGCAGGGGACAGCATGTGCTGAGATATTTCTGGGTGCTTTGTTGCTCACTCACACACCTCAGCCTGGATGCTTTAGATGTCTGAATTGCTGCCTCACATGGGAGGTCAGAGTGAGGGACTAGGAATCAGGCCTCCTGGGTTCTCCTTTGCTGTGTGATCTGGAGCAAGTCACTCCGTGCCTCAGTTTTCCCAGCTGTAAAATGAGGATGAGACTTCCCTCTCTCTTTCTCGCCCGCTGAGTGGCTGTGAAGTGCATTGAGGCCTGAAAATGCTAAGGAAGTGAAGGGTAGTACCATTGTTATTGACCCCCCATTGACCTAAATGCCTCCTCCCCTCCCCCCATCCACCCCAGCAAAGAAACCAAACCAAACCAAACCAAACCCTGAAACAGAGAAATAAAATCCCATCCTTACCCCAGCCGAGCTGTTACCCCAAAATAGGGAGGCATGCCAGAGACTCCATGACATCTGCTAGGGGCTTCGCTGGTGCTATTGATTTGATGTGGAAGGTGCCCAGATGCCATGGTGATGGGAATGGAAGCCCACATTACACCGATAAGAGACCGGATTGCAGTGACAGCAGGCAAAGGATCAAAGGGAACTGGGCAGTGTTGTAGCACTATCGGTTATCTATTATTACAGTAGTGCTTAGAAGCTGTGACCGGGATCCTACTGTGCCAGATGCTGTACAAACACAGACACGCTCTTCGCTGATCCCCACTGTGCTAACTCCGGTGTTGGTTCTTTTCCCCCCTATTGTTAAATGTATTTTTCCTCCACTTCCCCCCCCCCTTTTTTTTTTAAACTCTGGCTAAAGTCTGCCCCTTTGGATGGCTGGCGTCTGCTGCTCGCTGGGCCGTGCAGCCCACAGTCTCCCTTCCCTGGCTGACTGGTCTGAACTGTGTTTCCACAGAGATCCATGGTGGGCTGGGGCCTCGATCACTGCAGTCTGCCCACTCTCTGCCAGGGACTCTGCATTGCCTGAAGCACTTCCCTGTTGACCTGCGCACCTCCATGGATGGCAAGTACAAGGAAATCGCTGAGGTAGCTGTCTGTCCATCCTGTTCCATCTCATGCAAACTCCCCATCTATTTATCCATCCACCCATCCCATCCCATGCATCTCTCCCTCTCCCATCCCATGCACACTCATCCATTCATCTATCCCTCTGTCATCCACCCCACCCCATTCTCCAGGCCTTCCCACCCACCCATCCATCCATCCATCTATCCCACCCTGTTCTCCAGGTCCAGCCATCCATTCCACCCCATTCTACAGGCCTTTCTGTCTATCCATCCCTATACACCTCCATCTATCATCTTTTTGTGTTCTCTTTCTTTTCCCTTCCATCCCACTGTCTCCAATTTGTAGTCCCCTTAAAGCAAAGCCAGGGAGGGGTCCCCAAATCAGTGGAATGAGCAGGAGCCCACTTTCCCTCAGCCTCTGTCTCCCAGTGTCTCGGTGCATTGAGTTTGCCAGTGCTCAGCCTGACGGATCAGGTTTTCAGAACGGTGGGTGACTCCTTAGCAGCCACGAGCTGTTGGGACATTTCTGCCTGTCTCCTGTCAGGAATGTTTGGTACGAGCCCCTCGGGCACGTCAGAGCCCTCTAGCCCCATGCTGGCTCAGCCAAACAGTCGCCTTGACCCCAATGGCTTCTGGGAAACAGTGGCGGAGCGTGAGGCGGTGCTCACAGCCTGGACCCCTCTCCCTCCTGAATGGAGCCAGTGCAGGCAGACGTCATCTGGCTGTTTAAAAGGAGAGTTAGACCTAGGGCTCTTTGCGGGATGTTTGCAAACTGCGGGGCCGCTGGCCTCTGTGGATGTTGCTGTGACTGAGGGCTCTGGTGCTAGTGGCTGCCCCGGGAAGACAGCAGTAAGGAAGCAGGGGAAGGCAGCAGCTCCAGGCCTGTGGGCTCCTGGCTGGCCAGCCTGAGGATTGCTCCAGCTTGGACACTGCGCTGGTCTTTGATGTGTCCTCGGAGACCTTACGCTTTAACGGAAACGATCGGCCTGTGAGCCTTGTTAGTGCTCCAGCCAATATCTGCCCATCTCCTTTCTGGATGAGGCCGAGTGTGTCCCAAGGAGCCCGGCATCTCCCCGCCCCAAAGCATTTCTGAGGCACCAGGGAGATCCCTGCAGAGCAGGCCCGACTCAGCCTGGAGCTGCATTTCTCTCTGCTCAGGGCATGGCGCGGCAGCCTCAGGGTGCTCTCAGTGGGGAGACATGTCCCTAAGCAAGCGGTCTCGTGGCATCGATCACTGACCACGCTCCCTCGCCGCCAGGTCCTGACACTGGGCCAGGAATCTGCTGAGGCATGTCCCTGGGGCTCTACACCTCATGGCCAGGGCGCTAAAAGCCATTGATCAGCAACACCCTGACTCCCGGGGGCAGATTTATCATCATCTGATTGAGAGGGAACAATTATCCTGTCAGGAGCCTGGAGCCTGAGGCAGCTGGGCTGGGCAGGCCGCACATGGGGGAGAAGGAGGGAATGCTGAGAGCTGTCCGATCAGGCCCTGCCCCATCCCCATCCCCTCCGTGTGTATTGAGCCTCCCAGGCAAACCACACCGACTCCTCTCTGCTTTGAACAAGCGTCCTGAGCAGGTTTAGTGCCAGCCTGTGACCCGCGCTGGATTGGCAGCCCTGGGCTCTGAAGGGGCGGCAGCAGCAGCTGGTGCCTTTCTCCGTGCTGCCCCACTCCAGAGAGGCCACTTTTTGGGGTAGAGGGGCTACCTGTGGCTCTTCTGCCAACAGACAGACATTCATTCCCCGGCTCCTGCACTGAGGCTCCCAGACAGTGCTGGCCTGCCTTGGCTTCGAGCTGCTCTCCTGTGGCCAGTTCCCATTGCTCTGAGCCAGGCAATCTCTGCTTGCTCATCTAATTCCTTCCCCACCTTTTGCGGACTGTCTGCCCTGCTGCTGGGAAATCTGGCGACCCCTGGGAGCCTCCGGTGGCTTCCCTGCACCAGCTGAGGATGGGAGGAACTCGTCACGCTGCTGCATGCCAGCGATCGGCCACGGCGTGCCGGGCGGGGATGATTTGAAGGCTGTGCTGGCAGCTCCCTTCACGGCTTGTCCTGTGCTGCTTTGCCCCCAGGAGCTGTTCTCCCGCTCGCTGGTGGAGAGCGACATGCGTAGCGCCCCCTACGAGTTCCCCGAGGACAGCCCCATTGAGCAGTTGGAGGAGAGGCGCCAGCGGCTGGAGCGGCAGATCAGCCAGGACGTGAAGTAAGGCGATGCCCCTGCTCTGTCCCCATCTCCCCAAGTTTCTCTAGGTCCTGACCCCATTATGCCCCGCTTGGGGCAGAGCAGAGGGAGTATCATTGAATTAATGGCTAACCAGTTCCACCAGGGAGCTGGGATTAGACAAGGGGGGAGGGTCCCATCAGGGCCAACTGTGAGCTGTGGCTGGTCAGGGGCCTGAGAAACTCACTGCACCCCAGCCAGGAGCACTCATACACCCCCAGGGCCCTCAGGATTGTTCTTAGACCCACCTGCTCGGTCTACAGGCTGGGTCTGCTGCCATGGAGTCCAGCAGGGCAGCTTATGGGCAACCCAGCAGCAGGGTGAGCCTCTGGCTGGAGCGGGTGTTTGTGCAGGGGGTTAGCTGAACACGCTGTCCCCACCCCGTCCGTCAGACAGAGCAGGCTCTGTCTCTCCTGCCTGGCTCGGGCCTCAGGATCAGCAGCACCCCAAAGAACAGAGCTGGGCGGAGTTTGGGGGAGGAGGGGCTGGGTTCTCGGGTTGCTTTGGCTCTCCTGGGTCCCCCAGCCCTGGTCTTTCTCTGGTCCCCCAGGCGCCCCGGACTCTCTTGGGTCTCTTCGCTCTGGGGTCCCCTTTCCCATCCCGGTGAGTTTCACTTGGTCTGTGGTGCCTGGTGTTGGTTGCTGTATTAACACCCGTGTTTTCTTTCTTCCTCTCTCCTCCCTGTCTGTCTCCGTCCATCCATCCGTCTGCCCCTGCCCCTGCCTCTGCCTCTGCTTCCCGTTTGTCCTCAGACTAGAACCCGACATTTTACTAAGAGCCAAACAGGACTTCTTGAAAATTGACAGTGCTGCTGACTTACAGTGAGTGTCTGGCTTTTCCCCGTCTGCCAGCAACTTGGGGTGAGCTGGGAGCGCCCTGGGGGCTGGGGCTCCACCCGATTCCAGCCCGGCTGGGGAGCAGCATTCTCTAGGGCAGGGGTCGGCAACCTTTCAGAAGTGGTGGGCCGAGTCTTCATTTATTCACTTTAATTTAAGGTTTTGCATGCCAGTAATACATTTTAACGTTTTTAGAAGGTCTCTTTTTATAAGTCTATAATATATAACTAAATGATTGTTGTATGTAAAGTAAATAAGGTTTTTAAAATGTTTAAGAAGCTTCATTTAAAATTACATTAAAATGCAGAGCCCCCCGGACCTGTGGCCAGGACCCGGGCAGTGTGAGTGCCACTGAAAATCAGCTCGCGTGCCGCCTTTGGCACACGTGCCATAGGTTGCCTACCCCTGCTGTAGGGGATCCACCAGGATTGTGGGGGACATCACAAATGAGCTCAGGACCCTCCTGCAGTAGCTGGTGCCAAAGGAGCCAACCTGGGGGCTTTCCTGAACCCCCCTCCCATTCCTGAGTGATGGTGTGTACTGGAGGCTCTGCAGGTAGCCAGGCGTGGATGGGGGAACGGAAGAGGAAGGGATGGGGCCATGCATATCCTTCTGGGGAGCCGCTAAGCGGGGCGCTTCCTCTAGGGGTGGGGAAGAAGGGACGCAGTTAGAGGAGAAGGGGTGTGAGTTGGAGGAGTGGGGTGTCCCTTTTGGGGAGCGGCTAAGCAGGGCCTGTTCTCTAGGGTGGGGATGGCAGGCGGAGCTGGCATCCCTGTGATGAAAGCTGGTGATCCTACAGCTCTAGCAGCAGCCAGGCCTGCTGGTGCAGTGGGGTGGGTTTTGCTCCTGTGCCCTCTAGGGAAAGTCCCTGCCTCAAGGAGGCCAGGCTGGAGAGCTGGTGCTGGCTGGATCGCTCGTCCTGCTGGGCACTCTCCCTCACTCTGAGCTCCCTTTCCCACCTGCCTTTGCTTTCAGATGCCACGGACGGTGCTGGCACTGCCTCTTGTCTCTGTTGCAGTTTGTTTATGTCCCCTTCGTTGCTCGTGCATTCCTGGGCTGAGCTGCCCGGGCAGGGCTCTCAGTCCAGTGCCAGGTTCCCAGTAACCCAACCTCCAACAGCCAAGCTGAGCCCTGATGCCCGGTGAATGGGACCTTCTTGAGTGCCATCTTCGCTACAGACTGCTGCCCAGGAGGTGGCACTCAGCTGGGGATTGACTTCTCTCTTCAGCTGAGCACCAGCCCCCCCGGTGCACAGAGCGGCTGAGCTGTGAATCTGGTTACTGGGTCACAGTGGGCACATCATTGCTGCTGTGTGGCTGCTGAGATCCCAGGGGAGCTCCCCCTGCCCAGCTGTCCCCACACAGTGTGGGCCGAGTCTGTGTTTGCACGTCTCCCTGTGCTGTGTGTCTGTCTCTGGATAGCGCCACGGGCTGTGGAAGTGACGGGGAGCTGGGGCATGGCCAGGGCCAGACACCTGCCATTGACCCCTGACCCATCTCTTCCCCCGTCCCTCCCCCAGGCTATATAAGGAGCAGAACGAGGACCTGGTGGATCATCTCCCCAAGGAGAGGGATGTGCTGCTGGAGAGAGAGTTCCAGAGGGTCACCATCTCTGGGGAAGAGACATGTGGGGTGAGTTTGCCTGGCACAAGGGGCTGCCTGCGTGGAGTGGGAACTAAGGGTTACTTGGGTTACCCTCCCTCTCTCTCAAAGACCACAGGAGCCAGTCACTCCCCTCTGACTTGACACTAAACTGGGAGGAGTGGTAGATAGGCTGGAGGGTAGGGATAGGATACAGAGGGACCTAGACAAATTAGAGGATTGGGCCAAAAGAAATCTGATGAGGTTCAACAAGGACAAGTGCAGAGTCCTGCACTTAGGACGGAAGAATCCCATGCACTGCTACAGACTAGGGACCGAGTGGCTAGACAGCAGTTCTGCAGAAAAGGACCTAGGGGTTACAGTGGACGAGAAGCTGGATATGAGTCAACAGTGTGCCCTTGTTGCCAAGAAGACTAACGGCATTTTGGGCTGTAGAAGTAGGGGCATTGCCAGCAGATCGAGGGACGTGATCGTTCCCCTCTATTCGGCATTGGTGAGGCCTCATCTGGAGTATTGCATCCAGTTTTGGGCCCCACACTACAAGAAGGATGTGGAAAAATTGGAAAGTCCAATGGAGGGCAACAAAAATGATTAGGGGGCTGGAGCACATGACTTATGAGGAGAGGCTGAGGGAACTGGGATTATTTAGTCTGCAGAAGAGAAGAATGAGGCGGGATTTGATAGCTGCTTTCAACTACCGGAAAGAGGGTTCCAAAGAGGATGGATCTAGACTGTTCTCAGTGGTACCAGATGACAGAACAAGGAGTAATAGTCTCAAGTTGCAGTGGGGGAGGTCTAGGTTGGATATTAGGAAAAACTTTTTCACTAGGAGGGTGGTGAAGCACTGGAATGGGTTACCTAGGGAGATGGTGGAATCTCCTTCCTTAGAGGTTTTTAAGGTTAGGCTTGACAAAGCCCTGGCTGGGATGATTTAGTTGGGGATTGGTCCTGCTTTGAGCAGGGGGTTGGACTAGATGACCTCCTGAGATCCCTTCCAACCCTGAGATGCTATGATTCTATGACTTGGGGCTGGATCAGAGCCAGTGCACCCTAGAGGGGAAAGGCTCCTTGTGATAGGGATTGGCTGGCTACAGGGACCTGGGGTGGGATTGGAACTGACACCCCCTGTGTGCTGTGTTGCATTCTCTGGTCTCCCTGAGCCCGCCAGTCCTCCTCTCCTCTCTGAGGTACGCTTTTCTGTGGTGGGCTTTTACTGGTGGATAGCCCGCACCACCATGTCCTCGCTGCGCTGTTAGCGCTAATCCAGCTGGTGCAGGTAGTGCAGGTATGCCGGCCCGTGCCACAGTGACACTTTCCCTTGTGGTATGGACGTGCCCTGAGACACCTCTGCCCATGTCACTGGGCACCTCGCAGTACCCAGTCTCGAGGGCTGGGCCACAGCATCTATCCCCAAATCTCCTCGTCTTGGGTGATGGGCAGTACATCTGCCCCTGAGTATTCGAGCCAGGGGCTGACCCTCCCCTCTCCAGAACCAGCAGGATCCAGTGAGATCCTTGTGGGAACCTCTTGAACCCATTTGGGGCCACCAATCCCTGGGCCACATCCCCAGCTGATGTAAATTGGCACAGCCCCATTGGAATCAACAGAGTGATGCCAGTTTACATCAGTTGAGGATGTGGCCCATTCTTCTCTCTCCCTGTCCCCTTTCCCACTGGATCAAGGTGACATCTAAAAGTAGTTCCTAGCACAGTTCTCCTTACTGAAATAGCAATGGCTACTTATTGTCCGAGCATCTTCCCTTCCGCGGCATATCGCTGTGCAGCAGTGTGATTTGGCTAAGGAGTTCTGACCTGTACAGTGCCAGCTGCTTTCATCACATAGCTGGGAGAATTCATTGCTCCTTTATTAGCCTGTTAGTATTGCGGAAAGGGACCTGGCCCCCACTGTAACGGGCTTTACCAAACCTGCTCTAGATTGGATGTGTTCCTGTATTTAAAAGGTGAGAGGTTATTTGTGCATAATTTAACCCGTAGCAGGCAGGACAGGAAACCTGACTACAGCCCATGAGGATCAGAGAGCAAAGCTGATTGATCTAGGGAGGGAAATGCAAAGAGAAAACTGATAGCAAATGTAAATAAGCAGGTGACACTCGAATCCTCTATAAAGCATTGTTAGGAGCAAGAGGAAGTTTTAAACTATGAGGGGTTGGCTTCTCCGCTGGTGGAAATTGGTGTCGCTCCACTGACTGACCACCAGCTCAGGATCTGGCCCATGATTTTCATCTGGACAATGTCTCTAGAAACCCAGCCCACTGTGAGCCTGTTCTAACACCCGCTGGAGTCAGCAGGGCCTGGATCCTCAGAGGAATTTAGGTAACTCCCCAATGGGAATCAGATGCCTAAATACCTTTGAGGATCTGGACCCAGGAGCCTTTAATTTCTGTGGTCTTTGGATCAGATCCTATGCGTGCAAGCGCATGCACGTGTGCACACACTAGTAACAGGAGCTCGCCAGGCCATGCAGCCCTGTGGTCTTAGGGTGTGTTTACATGGCGAGCAGCAGCCCGTGCCAGTGCATCAGAGTCCCAGTCGGCAGGGTTCGCCGGGCCCACGCTATTGCCCTAAAGCATCTGGGTAGAGATTTGGGCTCTGAAGCCTAGGGAGGGGGGTGGGTTTCAGAGCCTGAGTGCTAGCCCAAATGTCTACACAGCTAGTTTTTGTTAGGGGGCTTATTCCTTCACCCTCTCACTTCCCTGGTCCTTCTCGCATGAACAGAGAGCAACAATACCCAAAGTCCAAAGACGCAAACAATTCAGTGTTTATTGGGGTGAACTTCCAGCAAGCATGATTCCAGTTTCCTTCCTCAGTGTCCCCCTTCCCAGCTCTGACACCACAGAGCCATCCCTGTTCCCATTCCCCCCTTAGCAAAACATGATTCCAATTTCCCCACCCCCATTTCCTGTTCCCATTCCCCCTTACTTCCTGATTGACTGCAGACTATATAGTAAAACTTGAGTTCTGCTTAGCTATACCTTAACCAATCATTTTACTGAAATTTAACTAACCAATCCTAACATACTGTAACATGGTTATTTAATCAATTATATCCCACCACCTTAATTGGTTTACACCTAACAAAATTAATTATACAGCAGACAGAAACAATTACAGAACCAGACAGAGACCATGCAAATAAACATACAAAACAATACAGAAGTGAGAATTTTACATCCCAGCTATTGATAAGTGAGTTCTTACCAGACAGAAAACTATCAACCTAAGTTTGCTTTTACATCTTCCTTTCTCTGGAGGTGATAGGAATATCAGGGCAGAATTGTGTTCCTAACAGCCCAATAGCACCTTATTTCCATGTGACTAGTTTGGAATGTGAGGATGTGACCGTTCACTTCTCAGCTTATGGCTGCCTCTGCTCCTTCGCCAAAGGCCTTAGCCTAAGAACAGAGCCTCAGACTGTCACAGTACGAGAAGGCCCTTTCACAGACAGTGATTTTGATTCTTTCTTTTATACCTCTATAACTAGCTAAGTGATAAGAATACACCTAAATTCTTAAAGTATAGGCCTTTACAGACAGGCCTGAATATCTATATCCTAACAGTTTTAGCACTGGAGTGTGAACCCCGTGGACCCAAGCCCGTGGACCTGAGCTCTGAGACTCGCTGCTTACTGTGTAGATGGACCCTAAGTGACTTTGCAATGGTACGCTCCAGGAAGTGAAACGGCTAGTGGGCCTATTGCCTTGGCCTTTCTCTAGCCCTTTCCCCCTCCTCCCCTGCGAGGCTCAATGTACTAATGCTGGTAAAGCACAGGCACCGTGGGTAGAAAAGAGCAATGTATTGTGATTTGTGTAGCCAGTACAATCCCTCCGCTACTCAGCATCCTGCAGGACTGCGTGATTCCTGTTTCTCTTCCTGATCCTCTAATTCCTTATCTCCCATCACCTTTGGCTTGTTGGCTGTGGGCTCGATCTGCCTCTGAACGTGCCAGGCAGAAAACGTGGACAGCGAGCTGAAAAGGACAGCAGATAGGAAGTTAGAGCATCCAGGGAGAGTCTGCAAAACCCCAGGGGCCAGAACATCTCCTGGCGGCACGTCTATAATGTACACAGTCTTTGCAAGGGAGATCGCACGCCTGTCTGGCAGCGCATCTGTAACATGTACGCTCTCTGTGTGGGAGATCGCATGCCTATGCAGCAGCACGTCTATAACATGTACGCTCTCAGCGTGGGAGATCGGCCGCACCCCGGCAGCATGACTGTAATGTGTACACTCTCCACGTGGGAGCTCGCACGCCTGTCCGGCAGCGTGTTTATAACATATACGCTCTTTGTGTGGGAGATCACACGGCACCCGGCAGTGTGTCTATAACGTGTACGCTCTCAGCATGGGAGATCGCACGCACGCCAAGCAGCGCGTCTGTAATGTGTACGCTTTCTGCGTGGGAGATCGCCTGGCTCCCCGCAGCGTGTCTATAACGTGTACGCTTTCTGCATGGGAGATCGCCTGGCTCCCCGCAGCGTGTCTATAACATGTACGCTCTCTGTGTGGAGATCACTCACTTGCACACACATCCATGATGGGAACGTTAAACTGCCAAGGCAGCGTCGCCGTTGCAGCCTCAGCCACGCGCCTTCCTGCTCATTCACAAGATTCCTGGTGCCCGTCCAGATGACTCCCCAGCCAGCGATAGATGCGACGGCAGCGTTTCCCTCTGTGTGGGTGTGTTACACACTTGGGAGGATGTGGCTGTACACAAATCCTCACGTGCAGCAGAGACGGAGTGGGCGTTTGTGCCCAGCAGGCTGCAATAATACAAGGAGTGGAGCGGCGTCTTGGGGGAGGGGAAGAGAGCTCCCCCTGCACGTCTCTCTCCCACTTGCTGCTGGCCTAGGGCTGGGACTGATGTCTCCTGGGCCAGGCAGGCTTTGGTCTTACGCCTCCAGCAGGCTCCCCTGCTACAGGAGAAGAGTAGATGGTGATTGGAGCTGAGGATGTGGAAACACGCCCTCTTTCCTCTCTGCCCTCAAGTCTCCCCTCCGCGGGATCCTTAGCCCCCTCTCATCTCCTTGGTTGAGGCCCGAAGAAGAGAGTTCATTTTCAGGCCACAGCCCCTGTACATCCTCCCAGGCTGGCTCAGCACCAGCATCCAAGGAAGGGACCCAGGCAGGGGGAGGCACCGCATCCCAGCACGACTCCTGCAGTAGGGAGGCTGATGGCTTCTGTCTAGGGTGGCCGAGGAAAACCCTAAGATAGGAAATGAAGAGGTGACCAGTTGGGTCTGGTAGCTCCGAAAATCCTTGACAAGGACATGTGTGTGTGTGAGAGAGAGAGAGAGAGAGAGAGAGAGAGAGATCAGTGAAATTAAAAGATAACATTTTAACATAGTAAGAGTTTCATCCTTTTTAAAATATTATTATTTTAAATCCACCAGGTATGTTAACCTGCAGAACTTGCTGCTGCAGGATATTACTGAAGAAAACCTGCTTCCAGATCCCAAACCTGCTGATCATTTTTTAACCCTTTACATATGAGCAAGATTTTCCCTCCTCCCCATGGGGAAAACTCAGGCCCTATTCTAGCCCCTTAAAGCACTGGCATTCACATCTTTCCTCATGCCCCATAGGATGGATCCTCCCAGACCTCAGTTTGGGGCATGGATCATGTTCATCCATGGAAACCTGCCCAGGCTGGTTCCAAGCCGTGGGCCTGACCCTGGCTAGAGCCTGTGTCTCCTCTTTGCCCTCCAGGTGCCTTTCACAGACCTGCTAGATGCAGCCAAGAGCGTGGTGAAGGCACTGTTCATCCGGGAGAAGTACATGGGGCTCTCCCTGCAGAGCTTCTGCAAGACCACCGCCCGCTTCTTGGAGGAGCTCTCTGGGAAACCGCTGGAGACCCGGTTCTATGAGGAGATCCCAGAGACCCCCGTGGCTGCAGGTGAGGCCAGGGCTGCGGTGGGCAGAGGAGCAATGAGTGGCGGGGTAAACCCCGAGGTGCCTCAGGGTGGGAGCACGATGGATGGCTAGGAGACGGTGGGCCGGTGGGGAGCTGAGCAGGGCTCCGTAGATCCGTTCCCATGAGGCTGCAGAATGGACTCCTGGAGGAGTGGGGGAGAGGGGAAGAAGCCTCATCCCTTGGAACAGGGGTCCCCAACGCGGTGCCCGCAGGCACCATGGCACCCACTGGGGCATCTAAGTGCGCCCGTGTACTGGCGGCGGACGAGCATCATCCAAAATGCTGCTGAGAAGCAGCGTCATCCAGAGGCGTTGCTGCCGAAATGCTGCCGATTTTCAGCGGCATTTCGGCGGCGACGCCTCTGGATGACGCTGCTTGGCAGCATTTCGGCAGAGACGCCTATTGATGTTGCCGCTTGGTCGTCTGGCGCCCGCCAGACTAAAAAGGTTGGGGACCACTGCCTTGGAACAATCCTGCCCAGGAGTGGGGGAGCGGGGTGTCGAGCTAGCTTTCGGCTCACTGGGTGACCCGCCCCTTCCCCACCTGCTGGCACTTGCATCCTGGTCATGCTCTCCCTACCCCTGTTCATTCAAAGGGGGTGGTCGGAGGGGGCATTGTGTGAGGGGAGTCGGATGGGGGGCCCTGAGGGAGGAGGGTCCCTGGTGGGGGAAGGGGCAAAAGTCTGGATTGCGAGATGGAGGGAGTCCCAGGGGGGAGGGGGTGGCATTGAGCAGGCGAGTGACATATCTGGACTGGGGAGTCCTGCTCTCAGGCCCCCCCGCCTTTGCCGAAGACTCTGATGCCTTGTCCTGGGGCTCCACGAGGGACCTAGTCCCAGGCTAGCGCTAGGTGCTGTCCAGACCCCAACCCAGTATGAACGCTTCCTGCGCTGCTGCTCCTCCTGTTTGCAGATGCTCCTGTGCACCCCCCATTCACAGACCAGCACCCCTACGAGGCCTGCCTCCCTGAGGCCATGCCGGCCGACCTGGGCTTCGGCCTCAGGATGGTCAGCGGCGTGATCCACGTCTACACCAAGCGCGATGTCGTGGACAGGTGAGGGAGGGGGAAGCGCAGGTGGGAGGGCTTCTGGGCATGAACCCAGGTGTAACCTGGGTGCCTGGCATGGCGAGGAGCAAGGGCTGCGGGGTCTGAAAGGAGCCAGGTCTGTACTGGAGAAGCAGCCTCTTTGGGGCACGTGGAATGAGAGTCCTGCCCATGGGGCCCAATCCCATCCCTTCCCAGCAGGCTCTCCGAGGCACTGCATTGCGTGGCACGTGCAGTGCCCCTTTTGTGTCTGGATACCAAGTGCCCTTTGCCTTCTGCCTTCCTGGGGCTAGCCTGGGGCCAGCAGGGTGGCCTTCCCTGGCCATCTCTTTGGGGTTTCTTCCTCTCATTCGCCCCACTTCTGCAAGCCTTGCTGGCCGGCTTTCCTCAGGTCACACAGAGAGCCAGGGACAGAGCCCAGCCCCTGGTCTTAGCCCAGGCTCTAACAACCGAGCGGCACTGCCTCTCGTGGGAGGAATAATATTATTCAGAGGAGGTTTTTTATTACATTGCATCGAAAGATCCCAGGGAGCACTATGAACTGTCACTTCACTTAGCATCTAAGGGCAGCCACCTCTGGGGTGGGTGTAGCTGCTGCTTAACAGCCTCCAGCAACACTACCCAATGGGGGCTGGGAGGGAAGGTGACAAATAACACTACCACTTGAAATGGCTTGAGGGTTTGGGGAGATGGTTGGAAACAACCCCTGTGAATGGGGCCTGGGGCACTGGATTAACTCCCCTGCCCTTGTGAAAGAGATCTGAATTGCAGGGCAGTGCCCTAGCCATGGAGCTATGAGGTACTGTGGGTGGGGCTTTCTCTGTCTCTCCTCTGGAGCTTGGCCACCTTGTAAATAGTTTCTGGAGCAGGGACTTGACCTTGGGTCTCCCACATGCCACCTGGGTGCCCTGTCCTGAGCTGCTCCCTTTCCCTGCCCCCATGACTGTGCGTACCATGTCGGTGTGACCGACCCTGTGCTGTCTCCTCCCACAGGAGCACAGAGCTGGACCTGCCGTACCCCGACCTGCAGGAGTTCATCGCCGACATGAATGTCTTGATGGCTCTGATCATCAATGGCCCCATGTAAGCAGAGCAGCTTCCCTTCCTGCCCGCTTCCCTGGGGCTGCACAGCTTAGGCAGCTGCTCCCACCCATGAAGCTGCCTGGCCCCTCTGTTGGGCTGGCTGCTGCACCGTTACAGCTACAGAGTTGAACCAAGGGCCACCTCGTGTGTGAATGGGACTGGTCCAGCCTCAGGCTGCAGGCAGTACAAGATGCCCCCTCTTCAGACTACAGCCCGAGAGTTGCAGTTAATAACACCAAGGCCACAGAGTGGCAGAGCCAGGGGTCAAACCCAGGGTTTAGGCCCAGGGGCTTGTGAACAGAGACCCCAGATCCATCACCTGTTCCCTTGTCCAGAAAATCCTTCTGCTACCGGCGGCTGCAGTACCTGAGCTCCAAGTTCCAGATGCACGTCCTACTCAACGAGATGAAGGAGCTGGCGGCTCAGAAGAAGGTCCCCCACCGGGACTTCTACAACATCCGCAAGGTACTATCAGGGCCGGAGCCTACCCCAGCCCTGTGTTCCCTGAGGCATCATCCCATGCAGCCAAGCAAATTCCTCGCTGGTCTGATTGCCCTAGGGAGGGAGGTCCTCTGTCCCCCGGCTTGGGCAGCAGCACTGCCAGCTCCTCCCAACTTGCAGGGACCACCTGCATCAGCCCCTGTGGCCCAGTCGGTTCCTGTCCTCTGCTGTGCTGAGGCCATGAGCACCTCCCCACTGAGACTGAGACCCATCAGGCAGTGACGGCTTTCAGGTCCTGCTGACCTCGACTTGGGTTCCAACCTAGTGGTCAAGGGCTCCTGCTCCTGGCCCATGCTTGTGGGAGGGCTGGGGTCTTGGGCCCTGGGCCTTGGTCACGTGTGTCCCTCCCCCCGCACAGGTGGACACGCACATCCACGCCTCATCCTGCATGAACCAGAAGCACCTGCTGCGCTTCATCAAGCGCACCATGAAGAAGCACCTGGACGAGATCGTGCACGTGGAGAAGGGCAAGGAGCAGACCCTGAAGGAGGTCTTCGAGACCATGAACCTCACGGCCTATGACCTCAGCGTGGATACACTGGATGTCCATGCGGTACGCTGCCCTAGGGAGGTGCTCCAGCTCTGCTGCCCTCTGGGGATGGCCTCCTTTGCTCTGGGCAGGACTGTGGCTCCCACCTGGGATGTCGGGAAAAGATGCAGCACAGGAAAGCAAACCCATTCTGGGTAGAACCTGCCCCACTGTGCTCCCCAAGGGACCCGGCTCTTGATGGCTCCCGCACCCCATGCCTGCTCAGGCCAGATCCCCCGGTGTCCCAGCACTGGCCTGCAGGGACATCCTGCGGCTGAGGCTCAGCCCCATGGCCTTTGCTGAGCTGAATGATGGATCCTCTCTGTGAGACCTGGGCAGCTGGGGCCCCCTGGGAGGAAAAGATGTCAGGTCTGGGGGAGAAGGTGCTGGAGGCAGGGGATGCTCGCCCCTGCCATGGGATGGGCACTCAGAGGATGGGTCTTTGAAGACTTGCTCTGGTGGGAGCCAGGGAGGGACAGTGGGGTCACTGGGCTGGGACTGCACGTGCTCCTCTCCTGGCTGCCTGTGCGCTGACATGTCCCTCTGCCCTGGCGGCAGGACCGTAACACCTTCCACCGCTTTGACAAGTTCAACACCAAGTACAACCCCATCGGGGAGTCCATCCTGCGCGAGATCTTCATCAAGACGGACAACCAGGTCTCGGGAAAGTACTTCGCTCACATCATCAAGGTGAGAGCCTCCTCTGGGCCTGTACTCCCAGAAGGGGCATCCTCCGGGCCCTGGCATCTTTGCCACCCTGCTGCGGAGACCGGCCCCGCTTGCCTTCACCTGCCAAGCCCCCCTGAGCAGGCAGCCTAGGAAGGAAGCCAAAGGCCAATTCTGTCATGGGGGCAGGGTCACCAAGGGCTAGTGCAGCCTGGCAACAGTGCCTCCTTCTGTCTCTTGCTTGATCCCGCTGGTGAACAGTGAGTGGATTTAGTGTCCGGGCTGCTCAGTCTTGTTGACAAGTTTGCAAAGCCGGGTGTCGGGGAACAGCAGTGTAGAGATGGGGGTCTCAGGGTGGAAACAGAGCTAAACAGAGACTGTTTGAGGGAGCGGGGAGTGGGGGATCCAGAGAAGAGAACCTCCTGGGGGTGAAAATGTGTGCACGCGGAGGGTGAAGGGCATATAGGATGTGCCCAATTTGGGGCTGGCTGTCTCCCCTAGTGAGGCCTGTGTGTGTGTGTGTGTGTGTGTGTGTGGAAGAGTCTCGTGTTTCACGAGCGGCACGTGGGAGTCTTACATCACTGTAGTGTGCCCACGCATGCCTTTGATTTGGGAGGCAAAATGTGCAGACGTCCGCGTTGCAAGGCCAGGCGCACACTTGCATCACTGTTTTGCAAGCTGAGGCGTGCACAAGCATGTGTGTCTCCCTGTGTCACATGTGCGTGTGTCTCCTCATGTCTCACGAGCCAAGGTGTGCGTTTCCCGAGCCAGCCCGCTGGCTGGGAGGGCACTTCTCACGGCGAACGTGCCTGTTGCCCTCTCCGCAGGAGGTGATGTCCGACCTGGAGGAGAGCAAGTATCAGAATGCGGAGCTGCGGCTCTCCATATACGGCCGGTCACGGGACGAGTGGGACAAGCTGGCCAAGTGGGCCGTGAGCCACAAGGTGCATTCCAACAACGTGCGCTGGCTGGTGCAGGTGCCACGCCTCTTGTGAGTAGTCTCTGTCTGCAGGGCTGGAGCAGGGGGGGGGCCTCCAGACAGAGCTGGTCATGTGGGCTTCATGCCAGGGACCGACCCTTCCAACCAAGGATGACAACGATGATTCTTTGTATTCCAGTAGCCCTGCTCTGGGGCCTGGGCTTGGCTAAACCTGGACAGTCCAGGAGCTCCCTAGTGGGGCAGTGTCCTGATCCAAGTGGGAAGGGATCCAGCTGGAGGGGGAGCCATCCTGCATCTCCAGGCAGGCGTCAGGCTCATTGGGAAGCCTGGTTCCAGGGCCCAGGAGCTGGGTGAACCAAGCAGAGGAATGGATGGGACTGGGGGAGGCAGCAGGATGAGGGAGCCTGGAAGGGTGGGAACTGACAACTGAGTGTGGGGCAGAGAGAGGAGGAATCAGGCTCCAGGGTCTAGAAGAATCCTACGACCATTGGCCCAGGGCTAGTGGCCTGATGCCCTGCCCTGTGTAAATCAGGACTAGCCCCATTGAATTCGGGAGCAGGATCTGGTCCCAAGAAGCGAGCTGCCGAGCTGGCCATGGTGGGGAGGAGTCCCGGTTTGAGCCTGCCCTCGGGTGGGGGCCCTCTCTGTCTCTCACAGCGATGTGTACCGCACCAAGAAGCAGCTGGCCAACTTTCAGGAGATGCTGGAGAATATTTTCCTGCCCCTCTTCGAAGCCACCATCCATCCTGCCAGCCACCCAGAGCTACACCTCTTCCTGGAGCACGTGCGTGCCACCCACAGGGCTTGGGGACTGGGTTGGATTGAGCTGGGGATGGCAGGGCGAGCAGGGAATGGCCGGCACAGGCCCATGTGTGTGGCATAGTTGAGTGCTTCTGTGGGGTGACAGGGGCCTTCTTGGGGAGGGTAACATGCCAGATCTGAAATCCATCAAGCTCCTGCTTCTGTGGTGCCCTGCCCCTGACCTGGGCACATCAGTCCTCCTTCGGCCAGCTGGGGTGTGGGGTCTGTAGTCACCCAGGAGGGGACAGTACTGCCTCCAGTAGGGGTGCCTTGGGAAGGAGCCGTGGGTCCTCCTGCCCTGAGCCGTGCGCTTCTCCTCCGGCTTCTCACGCTCCCCTCCCCACGGCAGGTGGACGGCTTTGACAGCGTGGATGACGAATCCAAGCCAGAGCATCGCATCTTCAACCAGGACAGCCCCCTGCCCGGGACCTGGGTTGAAGAAGACAATCCGCCCTACTCGTACTACCTGTACTACATGTACGCCAACATGACGGTGCTGAACCACCTGCGCAGGTAGGAGACCCCCCGAGTGGGGGAGGAGTCATCTGTGCAGGTAGAGGGAGCCCTCTCGCCCTGCCTGGCCCATCCCCATGGCACTGGGGGGGGTCACCTGGCAATTCTGGGCAGGTTGCAGGGACCCATGGAGGACATTGCTAATCCAGCTGTTCGTGTCCTGCCAGGGGGCTGTCCGTTACACCATTTTGGCTGTGGAGTGCCCCCTTGTGGCTGGGGCATTACACAGCAGTGTGTCGGACACCTTTTAGAGTGCAGGGTCTGTCTGGGGATTCCCTATCCAGGAGAGCCCGCTCCTGGTGGTTGCGTTCAGGTGGCGCGGTTCCTGGCATCCCCTGCCCCCGTGTCTCCCTGGCTCACGTGCTGTGGGTCCGTGCCCACCACAGGCAGTGACCAGTCGCTGACCTGCCTTTGGCAACCTCTCTGCAGGAAGAGGGGCTTCCACACCTTTGTCCTGCGCCCTCACTGTGGGGAGGCGGGCCCAATCCACCACCTGGTGTCAGCCTTCATGCTGTCGGAGAACATCTCGCATGGGCTGCTGCTCCGCAAGGTAAGAACCCAGAGAGCTGCGCCCAGGGGGAACTTGGCAGTTGGTTCTGTCGGGTACCGAGCAACCGGCGACCCTGACACACCAGCAGAGCACGGGACAGGAGCAGGCAGGGGGCTGAGATGTTACCGGTACAGATGGCTGCATCTCCATCATGGCAGGTCTTGGGGAAGGCCCTTGGCTGGTGGGGAGCCCGGATACCATGGTGATGGGCACGTTAAGAGAACTTAGCTTGGTTAGGGTCCTACAAGTGCCAGGACAGAGGGACAGCCCTGGAATTCTAGCATGCCAGCGGGAGAGCTTCCTAGCCACCATGGGGGGTCTGATCCTGGGGCTCCGAGGTGGGGTGGGGAAAAGTCGGGTTCTGAAGGGATCCTGTTAACCACGCTGTCTCCCGGCTCGTCCTGGCCAGGCGCCTGTGCTGCAGTACCTCTACTACCTAGCCCAGATTGGCATCGCCATGTCCCCGCTCAGCAACAACAGTCTCTTCCTGAGCTACCACCGCAACCCATTGCCCGAGTATCTGTCCCGCGGCCTGATGGTCTCGCTCTCCACTGATGACCCCCTGCAGTTCCACTTCACCAAGGTGAGCGAGTCGCGGCGCGCAGGGCTGAGACCCCAGCCGCCCCAGGCAGCTCTGCAAAGCGCCATCTGGGGGCCCTGTGTAGCACTCAGGGAGACATCAGCAGCCTGCGGAGGGACTGGGAGGAGAGCAGCAGCCAACGATTGGGGGGTGGAAGACACTGACCTTTGGGGAAAGATGGAAAGAGCTGCATGTGTCTAGCTTGGCCCAGGGTGGTAGCTGGGGGCATGAGACCAGCCTTGGTGTGCCTGTAGGCTGTGACACCAAGACTCGGGAGGGGTTGGAAGTGGCACAAGGATTCATCCCTAGGGTGAAAGAGGCGAGGGGACCCTTCCTGCCAGGGAATGGGCTGGGGCCCCTGTTTTGTGTCCTAGAGCAGTGGCGGCGCTGCTGACTGGACCCCACAGCTCTCTGCTGGCTCCGGCATGGGCGTGCAGACAGGGCCGGGCACTGGGGGAGGTTGGGGTGTTTAAAGCAGGGTTTTGTTGCAGCTGCTGGAGGGGAAGCCAGAGGTCCCCAGCGATGTTGCTTTAATGTAAGCCGGCCCAGCTGGTGAAATCGCACCTTTCTGCGGCAGGGCTAAGGGACTCCTGCAGGTGCTGCAGTGAGAGCAGAGACTGGGCCGCGCGCTGAGTCTGGGGGAGAGGTGGGGAGCTGACCTGGGTTTTGGTTCAGGCCCCAGTCAGGCTGGAGGGGGCCTGGCTGCAAGCAGCTCCCTGTGCTGTGATGGGGGAGACGCTGCTCCCAGGCCCCCAACTCGTTCCCAGATTTCTGTCTGCCCTGCCTTTGGCAGCAAGTCCAGCTCCAGCCAGCTGGGGGACTGTGCCCTGCCCCTCTGGCTCCAGTGCCAGTCCCCGGTGGGTGAAATGCCAGGGAAGCTGGGACTATCGCTGCCCTTTCCCCTCCATTGTGGGCCCATTCAGGGTCAGGACTCCCCCCAGTCTCCTGGCCGCTGGGCTCGGTTGTGCAGGCCACGCGGTGCGTGCAAACAGGAGATGCACGTGCCGAGGCCCCCGAGGAGAGGCGTGTGGGGTGGAGGTGGGTGCAGAACTCTCCCCGCCTGCAACCGGCTGTGCTCACCAACCTCATCTTTGGGCACGAGGAGCCCTCCTGCTGCCCCCTCGTGGGAAGCGTCTGCATTGCGGCTTCCCTTTCAAGGCCCAGTCACCGCTGGTGCTAAGTGGGCCACCAGCCCCAGCAGAGAGGCCAGGGACTGAGCTGCTGCCCCTCAGCCCTGGAGGGGCCCCGGGCAGGGGCTCACAGGGCAGGGCAGTGTGGAGGAAGCATGCCGGGGTGCCGCCCATGCCAGCTGTTGGCCACAGCGATCAGCAGCCCCCCCTCCCACGCTCTCCTGCTCAGCTGCAGGTGGGTATGGGGTGAGAGGCTGCTCCGGGGAGCTGGCTGCTGGGGGGGGCAGCGTGGGCCGGTCTGACACGGCCATGCCGTTGCAGGAGCCCCTGATGGAGGAGTACAGCATCGCCACGCAGGTGTGGAAGCTCAGCTCCTGCGACATGTGCGAACTTGCTCGCAACAGCGTGCTCATGAGCGGCTTCTCCCACAAGGTAACGCTGGGGTCCCTCGCCCCCCCAGCAGGGCCCCTTCTGCTCCGAGAGCCCAGCACGCATTCAAAGCCTGGGCCGCTCAATACTGTGCAGGCCACGCTGAGGAACCTCAGCAGGTTCCTGCCCCCAGCCTGGCGTTAGGGGGCGCTGTGCTCTGTACCCTACACCCCTCATCTCCCATCCCCCCCGCCTGGCAATAGGGGCGCTGGCTCTGTACCCCGCCCACGCCCCGTCTCCTGCACTGCCGCAGAGGGAACTGTGGTGCTGGAGGGGAGGTCCTGTCGAGCGGCACACGCTGCTTCTGTCAGAGTCAGTGCCGCAGCGCGGTGCCAGGGGCTCTCTGCTTCCGGAGCTGCACTGGCTTTCAGGCGAGACACAAACCAGAGGCTGGGACCTTTAGTGACTGTTACAGAGCCGTTGGCCAGATTCCAGCTCTGGCTATTCCATGCCTGCTCCATGAATCCTCCCGTCTGTTGGGAGTCTTGTTCACTCCCCAGCCGTGACTGTTGCATAGCATTGCTATGCTCTGTTATACGACTGCTGCTCCCCACCCCAGAGGTGACTGCATTTCAGCAGCCAGCATGTGATCCAGCATGCTGAAAGTTCCATCCTGAGACCTCCTGACCATCTGTCTCCGCCCTCTTTCCCAGGTGAAGAGCTACTGGCTGGGACCCAATTACCTGAAGGAAGGGTCTGAGGGGAACGACATCAGACGCACCAACGTGCCGGACATCCGGGTGAGCTACCGCTTTGAAACGCTGTGCCAGGAGCTGACGCTCATCACACAGGCCGTGCAGACGGCAGAGCTGGAGACCATCCAGGAAGAGGACTCCCTGATCATGAGCTCCAGCCTGGGCACGCAGTGAAGGACACTGGTCTGGGCATTCCCCCCCAGGTGCTCTCCCCCCGGGGGGCTGGCCTGGCGCATGAGAATCCCCTGCTGCCTTTCGTAGCATCTGCGCTCCTGGCCCTGGGGATCCTGTCCGTTCCCTGGTGTTGGGTTCGCTGCATTCCCCTTTGCTTGGTGTTTCCCTGAAGAAGGGGCTCGTTCTCTTTCCTTAGTGGCTGCCCTTGGGAACGGGCTGGGGCTGTTTTAGTTGGTTGCTTTGGGTTGTTAGTTTTCTTTTGGGTTTGTTTGTTCTGCCTTTTTTTTTTTAACTCCTGCTGGACTCTAGCGTGAGGGTCTGTGGGGCCGTTTGGAGGCACTAGTGCAGAGGGAGCTGGGTGGCAGGCCAGGAGCGTGGATCCTGGCACCATGGGGAGAGGAGACACGAGGGGGTTGGCGTGCAACTGCACAAGCTCAGTGAGAGGCTTGGAGGCACTAGTGTGCTGGCATGAACGCACACGTGCTCTGGTACGCGTTGAGGGCTGGCGCCCCTCTCTCTTGGTAGGGTGCGCGTTTGGGGGGTGGCTGGAGCATGGTGCTCTGGGCAGGTGCCACTCTCAGCGTGGCTTGTGTTATGCCGGGAAAGGTGTGGCCTTGAGATTGTCAGTCCAGTGAGTTCTGTGGCTGGATGTCTCTGTGGCTGGAGCTGTAGCCATGAGGGCAGGTGGCTGAGAGCTAGGCTTTGCCCTTGCCCAGTACTCCAGCCTGCCGCAGCCGTGCCCCCTACCCCACGCGGCTGTGCTCTATAGGGCTGACTGGGCCACAGTCTTTTTAAATAAAGGAGGATCCACCCTCCAAATTCCTCAAACTGTGATGCCTGAAGCCTCAGCCCCAGGTGAGTGGCATGGGCCTGTGCCCGGCCTGCGGGTCCTGCCCTGGGTTGGCATGGGGGGGAAGGCCAGGGGGCAGGGCCAGAGGTATTTTTAACTCCGTACGCATCTGGTGTCAGTCTGAGCCTTTCTCTGTCAGCTGCAAGGGAGGGCCCTGGGCATCTTTATTAACCGTCTAGCTCCTGGGAACCGCCCAGTCAGGGCAGTCACAGCCAGCCTAGTCTCTCGGGGGCAGTTCCCTTGGGAGACCCCGGGAGCTCCCCGGCAGCAGTAGGGAGCGAGGCGCCAGTTGCCTGTGCCTGGTGCCCAATTTTGTCTGTGTGCGTCAGGCTGCAGAACCGTCCTCCCCGACGCGCTGCTTCATGGCTGTCCCCATCGCCTGCTTAGCCACCACGGCGCCACCCACTCCCCGCCTGCTCTGCTCCTGTGCATCAGGGCCCGGCTGTGGGCTTGCAGAGTGCTCTGTGGCCGAGTCCGCATGGCATTACCCAGAGGGGTCCTAGATCTGACGGGCTCCTCCCCTGCCACCTCTGTTCTAGCCTCCTGGACTACCGAGAGGGATGTTGCCAGTGTCCCGGGGTTGTGGGAGGAACCATCGCTGGCCCCCATGGAACAGATCCAGACCATGTGCCCCCAATCCCGTGATGGCTGTGGGGAAGGGAGGCCCTACCTGCTCTGCTGGGGTCGGTGAGGAGCTCAGCCCCACAGGTCCCCTTGAAGTGAAGTTTTTATGGGTGGGAAGTGACCCCTTCACTGGGGAGGGGCTGGCTGTACGCGGCAGGGGCCAAAGCTGTCGGGAGCAGAGTCAGTCAGCGCTGCCCACCATGCCCTAGGAACAGGCTCCTGGACTCTGTGCCCTTGTGTCTCCCCTCTGCATTCGGGTCCCATGTAGCCAATACGGCTAGGGAGCCCTGGCACCATGCCCATCTCACTGCCATGATGAAAGATCAGGGCGTCGCGCATGGGTGGGAGGTTCCCTGCTCCCAGTCGCTCCTGGGAGCAGCCCACCATGCTGGGGCAAAGCTCAGCTCCCTCCCCTCTTAACTCTGGTCATAATCACTGCCTGGGCCCGTATGGGTGAGGTGCTCCCCTCCTCCGTCCATTCCCGTCCCCTTGCTCCTCCCCACATGCCCACCCAGCCCAGGGGACAGTCCTCACCCAACTCCCTCCAGGGCTCTTGGGTCAGCTGGACGTGTTCCCCCAGAGCGCCGGTCACAGCAGGCTGCTCCCATTTTGACCCATGAGGGGCTGTCAGCCAATTCCAGCAGCCATACCCTAGCCACTGGCCTAGCTGATGGCACCCTGGGCAGAGCGAATGTCTTGGGGGGCCCAGGCCCTGTCCCAGAGCACTCATGGTGGGGCTGGTCTATGGGGGATAGGAGCTCTCCATCCATGTTAGTCCCGCCCCTGTGCCCCTTACCTGGGGTCTTGGTGCTGGAAGCTCTGAGGAGCCGTCGCTGCACTGCAGGCTCTGGCCAGTGCTGGTGCACAGAGCAGTGCGGATCAAAGCCGCAAGCAGGGTCCAAAGCCGAGGGACTCTGCAGATCCTGGCTAAGGAGTGGGAGCGGGGACCATCTGCCCAGTGGCCGGGTTTATCAGTAGGGGATTATCCGCCATACTCACCCTGCTTCACCGGAGCCTGTCCCGGTTCTCTGTGCTGCCTAGACGGAGAAAGTTTTGATTTCTGTGTACCTTAAAGCTGTCTCTTATCCTCCCACTCACCCTGTGGTGTCGCCACGTTGTTCGATGAAACAGCTGACGCACGGTCGTTGTTCTCCGGTGTCATGTCAAAAAAGAGCATGATCAATAAATACAAATTATTTAAGTAAACTCCCGGGGTGTGTGTGACTCCCTGAGCTGGGTGGGGACATGGGAGCTGCCTTCAGACTCAGGTTTCACTGCTTATCACTGTGCTGATTTCTACGTGCAAATGGCTGCAGGGGCTGTGAATCACTAATAATGCTCAGGCCTCGCTGTGGCTCTGGCTCCCAATTGCCTTCCAAACCTGAGATTAATGCCCTGTGGGATGGGTTATTACTCCTCATCTTACAGATCAGAAAACAGGCACAGCCCGAGTCAGCGGCACCCAGGCATCCCAGCTCCCGCTGCTCTGCTCAATTCAGCTCATGCTCATGCTCATGCATGGTCCTTGGAGAGCTCAGAGCTTTCCCTGAGAGAGCAGCAAACGGGGGAGGGTAGGTACTAAAGGTGAAAGCACCAGGCTCCTGCCTCTTTCTAATGTGCAGGACACAGTGAGTTAGTGGATTTTGACCCTAAGGAACAGTTCACACCATGGTAGGGAAGCGAAGGGATCCGTCCAAAGATCGCCTGCGGCTGACTGTCACCATCAGCAGCCGTGTCCCGGCAGTGGTGTTAAAGGGAAACAGCACAAGACAGTAGGTTTATGGCCCTTGTGTGGCGTCTGTGCAGTGGTGAAAGGTCTGAGGGCTCCAGCAAAGCCAGATACAACCAGCCTTCAGCTCTCAGAAGACACCATGCAGGAGAAAATGAAACCCCAAGTCCTTCAAGCCTTAATGGAAAACCACAAAAAGAGTCATAATCCCAGTTTAACTCTGGTGCAGGCTCCCTCTAAACTAGTTTGGCCTTTGGAGTAGATGGGTCCAAATCATTGCAGCACTGCTCGGGGGTGTGACTGAGCTGGGAGAATAAGGGCTCAGGTGGAAGCCATTGCTGGCAGCTCTTTTCTGGGGGCATCATTTCCTAGTGTAGCTGGGGCTTGCGAGGGTCTGTCTGCACTGCTGTGCCAGGCTGGGATTACAGCACAGGCAGACCTGCCCAACGTTAGGGGGTGCTGTGCTCTGTATCCTGCATATTCCCCCAGCTTCCAGGCCCCCTGCCAGGTGTTAGAGGCACTGTGCTCTGTACCCTATACATCCCCATCTCCCAGCCCCTCTGCCCAGTGTTAGGGGGCACTATGCTCTGTACCCTACACATCCCCCGTCTCCCAGCCCCCCTGCCTGGTGTTAGGGGGTGCTGTGCTCTGTACCCTACACATCTCACAGCCCCTCTGCCTGACATTAGGGGCGCTGTGCTCTGTACCCTACACATCTCCCAGCCCCCCTGCCCGGTGTTAGGCAGTTTCCAGTGTCTGTGAACTTACTGGATATTCCAGAGTCTTATCAGCGCATGCTGGGTGCAACACGCTGTGGGTATCGACAGGACCTGACCTGAAGGTGGGATTGGCCACTGTCCTGGCGATTAGGACACAGGCAGGTAGTAGAGGGGCTTTGCTCAGGGACCCAATTCTGGCAAAGTGGCCTCGATCCCCACCCTATAGGCAGGGATTATTCAACCGGCGATAGCCCTTCTCTCGAGCCCCAAGCTCCTGTGTGTCATGGCTGCCTGCAGGGGTTCAGGGTCAGCAACTGCCTTAGGGGAGAGAACAGGGCCTGGCTAGGCAGGGGCTCAAACCAGTGAGTGGCAGTTTGGATCCCCAGCTAGCCGTAGGGGTGCAACACGAGGGTGGGGAATCAACCCCAGCCAGTTCATATAAACCTTGTCCCTGAGGTCTCAGTAGAAATGGGGATGTTCATCTGGCAGCACGCAGGTGTAAAGGACTTGAGAGGGAGGTGGTGGATGTGCCCTTTTGATGCCCGTGCCTGAGTGCATGGGGAGAGCGGGGGCACAGGCACCGCTCCGTGGTACTGCTGGCAAACATCTGTGACTCATGTGCCCTGGGTGCACACGCCCCTACAGTGGAACAGGCACAGCACAGCCTGAAGAACGCCAGCTCCTGTGTAAGGGAAGTCACCGGTTTTTTACAAGAGCTGGAAACTGACATTGGATAAGCCAGGAACTCCTAATCGACACTTTCGTCCCTCTAGTAGACCAACCCATCTAGCACAAAGTACGGGGGGGGCGGGGGGAAGGGGAACAAAGGCTGATCTGAAGCTAGATTCATGCTCTCTGGGATGCCGGGGCGCCCTCATGCTCTAGCTGAAGACGGCCTGGGAGTTCCCAGCATTGCCCTCCTGCCATTTCTCTCTGGGAGCCCTCACCCCGCAGCCTGGCCTGTCTGTTCTCAGGGGCCGTGTGCTCCCAGGTACACATCCCCAGCACGGAGTCCCTTGCTTAATACCAGGGGACAGCGACTGGGAAGGAAATGTACTGCCATGCCAAGCCTGGGAATGGACTGGTGATAAGGCCCTGGGGCACCAGGCATGTCAGTACCCAGCGGGGCCAGGAGCCAAGCACCCCCAGGATTCATCTGTGAGGGTATGTCTACACTACGAAATTAGGTCGAATTTATAGAAGTCGATTTTTTAGAAATCGATTTTACACAGTCGATTGTGTGTGTCCCCACTCCAAGACCATTAAGACCATTAACTCGGCAGAGTGCGTCCACAGTACTGAGGCTAGTGTCGACTTCTGGAGCGTTGCACTGTGGTAGCTATCCCACAGTTCCTGCAGTCTCTGCCGCCCACTGGAATTCTGGGTTGAGCTCCCAATGCCTGATGGGTCAAAAACATTGTTGCGGGTGGTTCTGGGTACATGTCGTCAGGACACCCTCTCCCCGCCCCCCCCCGTGACAATCCTTTCGAGCCTTATTTCCTGGGTTACCCGTGCAGACACCATACCACGGCAAGCATGGAGCCCGCTCAGCTCACCGTCACCATACGTCTCCTGGGTGCTGCTGTTGCCTGCCCAGAACTGGGCCTCAAGATGGCAAACAGGGGTTCATTGCCCGGTGTGCTTGGCACCAATAAAGACACCGAGGGGAGAAAGCAAGCCAAGTTTATTTCAGAGCTCTGAAATGGCACTAGGAGACCAGCATGTCTCAAATCAAGTGCAACAAATACAAACAAATTTTACCTTTTATACTCTAAACTGTTTGCATACATTTCTTTGTCTGGCTGTTCCTCCCTTCCAGACAACTGTTACAATAAACTCTACATAAGCTTGTGAGAAAACTTTCCCAGTCTTTGCGACCTTGGATTAGACGCCTGCAAACTAACTACCCCGCTTCTTATCTCTATTATTTCTGCTAGTGTGAGTGAAACTGCAGCCATCTGCTAAAAAGCTGACATTACATTTCTGCTTCAGCCTGCTTCAGAGCATGTAAGCAGTTAGCATAGAAGTAGGTGAGAGTTCCCAAGATGGAGTCACTGTGGTTCACAGACCCAGAGCAAAAGAGCTTCATCTGCACTTTTGGCCTTCCACTCTCCCGAGTTACTTGGTAGCTATGCCTAGTGGACCCCAACACTGCCAGACGTGGGGCTGCATTGCTACACAGCAGCAGCTCATTGCCTTTTGGCAGCAGACGGTGCATTACGACTGGTAGCCATCGTCATCATGCTCCTGGGTGCTCTTTTAGCCGACCTCGGTGAGGACATAAATGGGAGTGACTCCAGGTCATTCTCATTTTAAGTTTCATCTCATGGAGATTCAGTCCTGCCTGCAGTTGTACTGTACCATCTTCTGGCAAGCAGCCAGGAGACGACGATGGCTAGCAGTCATACTGCACTGTCTGCTGCTAGCCTAAGATGTATAAGAGAGATGGAGTGGATCAAAACAAGAAAGAGACCAGATTTGTTTTGTATTCATTTGCTCCCACTCCCTCTCCCTCCTTGGATAGTGGGGGAAGGGATAGCTCAGTGGTTTGAGCATTAGCCGGCTAAATCCAGGGTTTTGAGTTCAATCCTTGAGTGGACAGTTGTGTGTTTCTCCTTGATGCAAACCCACCTCCTTTGTTGATTTTAATTCCCTGTAAGCCAAGTCACCCCTCCCTATGGCAGACAATCGGTTCGCGCATTTTTTCAGCGCAGACGCCATAGCACGGCAAGCATGGAGCCCGCTCAGATCACCACCGCAATTATGAGCACTGTAAACACCACACTCATTATCCTGCAGTTTATGCAGAACCAGAACCTGCAAAAGCAAAACCAGGCAAGGAGGCAATGGCAGCGCGGTGACGAGAGTGATGAGGATATGGACACAGATTTCTCTCAAAGTACGGGCCCCAGCAATGTGGACATCATGGTGTTAATGGGGAGGGTTCATGCCATGGAACGCCGATTCTGGGCCCGGGAAACAAGCACAGACTGGTGGGACCGCATAGTGTTGCATGTCTGGGCAGGGCCAGCTCTAGGGTTTTGGCCGCCCCAAGCAGACAAAAAAAAAAGAAAAAAAGCCACGATCGCAATCTGCAGCGGCAATTCGGCGGGAGGTCCTTCGCTCCGAGCGGGAGTGAGGGACCATCTGCCGAATTGCCGCCGAATAGCTGGAGGCGCCGCCTCTCTCCAGAGTGGCCGCCCCAAGCACCTGCTTGCCAGGCTGGTGCCTGGAGCCGGCCCTGTGTCTGGAACAATTCCCAGTGGCTGTGAAACTTTCGCATGCGTAAGGGCACTTTCATGGAACTTCGTGACTTGCTTTCCCCTGCCCTGAAGTGCAAGAATACCAAGATGAGAGCAACCTTCACAGTTCACAAGTGAGTGGTGATAGCCCTGTGGAAGCTTGCAACGCCAGACAGCTACCGGTCAGTCGGGCATCAATTTGGAGTGGGCAAATCTACTGTGGGGGCTGCTGTGATCCAAGTAGCCAATGCAATCAAAGAGCTGCTGATATCAAGGGTAGTGACTCTGGGAAATGTGCAGGTCATAGTGAATGGCTTTGCTGCAATGGGATTCCCTAACTGTGGTGGGGCGATAGATGGAACCCATATCCCTATGTTGGCACTGGAGCACCAAGGCAGCGAGTACATAAACTGCAAGGGGTACTTTTCAATGGTGCTGCAAGCACTGGTGATCACAAGGGACGTTTCACCAACATCAACGTGGGATGCCCGGGAAAGGTACATGACGCCTGCATCTTCAGGAACTCTGGTCTGTTTCAGCTGCCCCTTCACCCTGTAGGTGCCTGCATGTGTAGGCATGTGCCCAGGCACCTGAGTCCTGACCTCAGAGCCTGCGGCCTGGTAGATCCCCAAAATGGGCCTCAGCTGCTTCTCCTTTGCAGACAATTGGGTCCCGCCAAAACACAGCCAAGGTGGGGTGCTGTCTCCCCCCTTTGCACTCACTAGCCCAGTGGTTGGAGGAGTCAATCATGACCTGAGGCACCTGGGTTCAAGCCACTGCTCCAAATTAGGCCAAGGTGACGTCTGATCTCCCACCTCCCTGCTGCATGCTCAGACCCTTGGGCCAGCGTCTCCTCACTTGTTGGGGAAAATCGGGGGATGACATTGCTCAGTCTCCTCACTCCCTGAGCAGGTTCACAGCTGGGCCTCCCAACTGGAGCTAGATAAGGGCTGAGCTTCCTGGGCAGGCCGGGCTTAGCGCATGCCCTCTCCTTGGCATTTCCGAGGGTGGCTCAGCAGGCTGGCCTCCAGGGAGCCTGGGTGGCAGCAGGAGGGCACCTACAGTTAGGCACAGCCTAACAACACCTGAGCCCCCTTTGTGGATCTCCCCCTCCCTGGGCCTAAGTGCCCATCTGTGCACTGGGGGGCAGGGCCGGCTCTAACTTTTTTGCTGCCCCACGCAAAAAAGAAGAGTGCCGCGCCGCCGTACCCCCACCCCAGTGCCGCCGAAATCCCCGCCCCCCCAGCACCACGCCACCTGAATCCCCGCCCCCCAGAACGCCACGCCGCCTGAAGCCACGCCCTCTCCGAGCACTGCGCCAGCCCCCGCCCCTCCTCCGAGCGCCAGCCCCCGTCCCCCCAGCGCCGCGTCGCGCCAGCCCCCGCCCCTCCTCCGAGCGCCAGCCCCCGCCCCCCCAGCGCCGCGTCGCGCCAGCCCCCGCCCCTCCTTCGAGTGCCAGCCCCCGCCCCCCCAGCGCCGCGCCGCACCAACCCCCGCCCCTCCTCCAAGCGCCAGCCCCCTAGCCCCCAGCGCCGCGCCAACCCCCGCTCCTCCTCCAAGCGCCAGCCCCCGCCCTCCCAGCGCCGCGCTGCGCCAACCCCGCTCCTCCTCCGAGCGCCAGCCCCCGCCCCCCCAGCGCCACGCCAACCCCCGCCCCTCCTCCAAGTGCCAGCCCCCTCGCCCCCAGCGCCGCGCCAGCGCCGCCCCCCCCT
>NC_048301.1:137485941-137521455 GCF_013100865.1 Trachemys scripta elegans | reverse complement strand
CCCCCGCCCCTCCTCCGAGCGCCAGCCCCCCCCCCCCCCCGCGCCACGCCAATCCCCGCCCCTCCTCCAAGCGCCAGCCCCCGCTCCCCCAGCACCGCGCCGCACCAGCCCCCACCCCTCCTCCGAGCGCCAGCCCCCCCCCAGCGCCGCGCCACGCCAGCCCAACAAATAAATAAATAAAAACCTGAGCGCCGCCCCTGCCCAAGGTGCCGCCCCAAGCACGTGCTTGGTCAGCTGGTGCCTGGAGCCGGCCCTGCTGGGGGGGCAGGGTGAGGGTATGTAACCACACACCTTCTGGGTGTGTTGTTCTGCCCATCTAGTGGCACTGAGCCAAGTAAGTGAGTGAGTGAGGGGGGAGAGAGTCTGCTCTACGGCCTTAGCTAAGAGCCAGTTGGCTTTTAGGTCATGCACTAAGCTCCCGAGATCCCAGGTTCGATCCCACACAAGCCCCCACTTGTAACGCCGACAGACCCCGCTCGTCAGCAGGCAGGATCGAACCTGGGACCTGTGGAGCTTAGTGAATGGCTCTTAGCTAAGGCTGTAGCAGACTCATTTTATCTCTCTAAGTGGTCTCAGTGTCAGTAGAGAGGACAGAACACCACACCCAGAAGGTGTGTGGGTTACAGGTAAATACAGGCAGGGTTGAGGTGCTCAGATACTGTAGTGATGGGAGAGTCCTATAAATAATGAGTGAATGGGGTTCATTATGATTTCTTGACTGTGTCTGGAGATGTGATGGGGATGTTTAGTGAGGGTTGCTGGTTGTTCCCACTAGTTTGCTGCCTCCCGCCAACCCAGCCTGTTGACTCCTTGTCGTGGGCCGAGACATACAGCGCTGGCCTGGTCTGCTGAGACTCTCCTGAGCACCATGGCTCTGACCTCTGCTTCCTTATTTTCAATCATACTCCTCAAAGGCTTGCAGCAGGACAACAAGTCCTCAGTCCGCTGCCTGGCTTTTCAGACCATCCTGATCCTAGATTCCTTCAGGGACCAACCCCCTTCCGGTTGCAACCTACAGACCTTCACCCGCAGGATCAGAAGGATGTGTGCTAGGTAGACCCCAGTCACCGGCTGCCCCTGCTCCGCTAAAAGCCACCCCCCCTCCTTTGGGGCTTTGTGAGCCTGCCTGAGCAGGATGAAACACGTGATGTCTACGGAAGAGGCTCTTCCAGCACCCCAGACTCTGGCTTCTTCCCCATCGGCCACCTGCCCTGCCGTGTGCAATCCCTCCTCATACAGAGCAGCCCCAATCCTCAATTTCATTTTGATATGTTTATTTATTAAGACAATGCAAGAAACAGACATGTCCATTGGAAAAAAACATGTACAGCATGAGGCTTAAATGACCCCATTTACACTAATACATCAAGGGATAAAATCTATACACCCCTTGTCCTATACACAGAACACAGACCGCGCCGCTGGGTCCCACAACCCATACAGAGAGAAAAGCCTCAGCAAGCATTGACATCTCCAAAAACATCTCAGGGCAAGAAAAGGCACCTGCTGTTTGCAACACTTGTACAGTATAGACACAGGGTGAGGGCTAGACTAAGTAACCAGTGTTAGGTCTGCTCCATCTCTACCGTCTGAGGTTCCATACATAGCTGTTCACCCTCAAAATGCAGGGCAGGGGTAAGTTTACTATCCTATCACCAAAAGAACCTCAATGTAAAGCAGTGCTCCTTCCTGTGCCTGGGACGGGGGGAGAGAAATCACAAAGACGACTACACCAAAGGCCAGGCATCATCCCAGGGTAAAGCAGTGCTGTAGTGAAAGGTGGAGGAGCCCCTGGACTAATACAGCTAGGAGTTGCAGGGCTGGGCACCAGAAGAATCTCCTGGTGGAACTTAGGGGCATGGCAGGGAGGGGTGGAAGGATCCCTGCTCTGGGTCAGTCCCAGTGCCAATGGCCCACTGCCTTTGCAGAGGCACGAGACCACTGATGAAGGCCGTTCGTCCTACTCCCCTGGGTCTCGCAACCCAGCTCCCCCAGGAGAGAAGCTTTGCCCAGGAACATTAAAGCAAGCGACTTTGTTGTTAGGGCTGAAAGGGGCGAGAAGGGAAGGGGAGATGCTGACCATATGAAAGAAATCTGACCCTAGCTCTGTTTGGGGGAATCGTACCTGAAACGGGAGTCAGCAGGAGGCATGGTGGGAATGCGTCCGGCAGTGCGAGGGGGTGGAAGGGCTGAGTGTAAAGGACCAGGAAGGAAGCAGGCTCCTGGGAGAGGGTCATTGCCAGGACACAGCCCTATTGCTCATGAGAATCCACCTTCCAAGTAGAGCAGCTCCAGGCAGCTCCAGGTCTGTAACCCTTATACTGGGGAGCACTGCCAAGCGAAGTCCCCCACTGCAGGCGCACGGCCCTGCCCAACAGAAGGGCTGCAGAACAAGGCCCTCAGAAGAGGGGTTACTACTGTGTCCTGAGGAGTATGAGGGATGGGACCTGTCGGAACCACAGGCTTCCCCCAAGGCTTTGGGGGCTAAAGGAGTCGGCTTCCGAACTGGACACTGTGCCCTATCATCAGTGATTAGAGGGAACGGGGCTAGCATTCTGGCTCTGCGGTGCTAACAGCTAATCGGGGGCCTGAAAGGGGTGAGCCGTGGGGTGCTAGACCTTAGTCAGCCCTGCCCCTTTAGCACAAACGGTAGCAGATAGGGCGGAGTGAGTCCCAGCTCCAGGAGGGTACCACAGCCAGTGCTGCGAACGGAGCTGCACGGCCCCGGCCGGGAGAAGACAAGGGTGGAGGAGTTGGGGGGCGGGGGGAGGTGGGGAGAGCCTGGCAGGAGTCTAGAGAGAAAGCAGAGCAAATAGTGCAGCTTCCGCGAGTTCAATTGTCTCCATTGTCCGTTAGGGCCTGGGCCTGGCCCCCCTGGAGAGCTGCATGAGCAGGGGCTGCACCGACAGCAGGTGAGGGAACAGGGCCCCTGGTTGCCACGCTAGGGGTACATGCAGTGCCCACAGCCATTCCAGGCAGCTCAGACTTTAACTTACATCTCCCCACTGGTCAATTTCACCACCAGTCTGCAGGAGGCGCCATTGCTGCAGCGGACTTGAGGGCTACCTGCGCTGACCTGTCCCTCCCACCGAAGGCCAGTGCAGCCACTCCCTGAATTCAAACCCCCTTCATGTGCAGTGGATAGGGGAAGGCAGCCACTGGCCTGTCTAGTCTTGGATGGTTTCAGGGCCAGAAAGGGGGATGGAGAGAGACGAGGTGGGAGCAGGGTGGGGAGAGGTTGGTGGTCAGATGCAGATGCCATTTGTAAGGGTCTAGGTTACACATCCATAAATGAGTGTGTGTCTATGGGCCTGACTCTCGCGGCCCCACAGACACTGCAGTGACAGGGCAGGATCAGAATCAGGGCTAGGGAGACACAGCTCACTGGAGTTCCCAGGCCTGCATCCACCTTGGGCTCCTTTCAGCCCCTGAGTTACTGGGCTACAACCCCCGACCGGGCGCTGGTGCCAACACCAAGGAGACTCGTGGGGGTGAATTTATCTCCTGATCCCTCACTGTCCTGCCTTGTTACCTGCTTCCCATAATAGACGCACCCAATTAAACTCTCCCAGCTCACACACTGTCACGGTTACTGTCACCCACTGCCCCTGCATGGAGGCATTTGTTCCCCATCTCCCCACCTTACATGGTAACATCAGGATGACTGTACCCAAAGGGATCTCTTGATTTCTGCTGTCCTTTTGCCTGTGCTGCTGCCTGAAAGCACAATCACGTGCAATCACTAGCAGACAGATTTTGAAGCCAAGGAACAAACATGACTTCTTAGTTCTTCCAAGAGGCTAACGCACCCAGCTACCAACAACAGCAGGGGTACATCAGGGGGTGTGCTTTGAGTTATGGCCTGCAGAAGGGGTGCAGCATATATAGTTTAGAGGCATATGCTTCCCCTTTGATTGTACATTACAAGGCTGCCCCTTATTCCCACAATTAAGCGGGATTGTGCTTTCAGCTGGGGCTGTTCCAGGATTTGTTCCCTGGTTAAGAGGAAGGATAGTTTTGTGGCTAAAAGTCCAGGGAGCAGATCCTCAGCTGGTGTAAACCATCCTCGCTCCATACATGAAGCTGTGACCATTTTCACCAGCTGAGAATTTGGCCCGAGGGCATTTGGATTCAGAAAGAGATGGACATTAACCCGGTGGCTGGGAAAGAGACCCTGATAGGGGCCGTTTCAGCCAAACACAAGCTGTATACAATATGAGCTTAGGGGAAACGCCATACCCCTGCTCTCCCATGGATCCTGAATATGATGCCACAGGAGGCTCTTGTTAAATTAGGGTTAAGTGCAGCCAGATCATGGTAAAATCGGTCACTGCATGATTCCAGACAAGGAGCCATTCCCAGGTGGCCACAGCCAGTGTCAGGACCAGGAGGGTCAGGGGGACGCACACCGATTTCACTAAATCTCAGAGGGCTCCACTTCCCAGCTTCAGCTGAATCAGCATCAGGCTACGTCAGTGCTTTCAAGAACAGGCGGCTGGGGGGTTGGCCCGGGCCCTTCTGGCCTCGCAGCCGGATTATTGTGGGCTCGAGTGGCATTCCGATGTCCGCCCGGCCCACGCTGGCTCAGGGTGGCATTCGGACTCCTCTTGACAACCTGCAGACAGGGTCCCCATGTAAGAGTCAGGGTCATGATTTTCAAGAGCAGCTAGTTGTTTCAGGGGCCCAGCCCATGACCCCTTAAAGAGAAAGCTCTGAGTACCCCCTGTCTGGAGGTCAGGCCCCTTTAACGTGTTAAGTTGGGCCTTCAAGAACCACAGGCCCTTTTTTAAAGGCTAAGGGGAGCATTTTTCAAGCAGAGCAAAGTGAGGTATGTCACACTGCAACGCTAAGGCAGGACAAGCCCTCAGGACCCGAGCAGTTCAGCAACGCAGGTATCAGCAGACTGTGCGTTTCCAGGACAAATTCAAGTTTCAAAATCATTTTTAAAACTGGCTCAGACTGTGAGGTAGCTTAACCAAAAGAACCCCCCGAAATGATACCCCCCTAAATGAAAAAAGACTGCACGTGCACACACACTGCTACAGTACAACACAGCCCCCGCTTGCTCTCCCTGCCACACAGGGAGAGGAGCCGGCAGGGGCACCTCAAGGGAAGCTGCTCCGGGTTTGTGCCAGGGCAGCTGCCCCCGGTGCCAATCCTAGCTGTGGCCCTTCACCTTGTCTATGCTAAAGGCCACCCTCCTGCTCCTCCTCCACCGGGATTATGGCTCTGAAGAGCCTTGGCACAGAGGCCAATGATCCTAGGCCAAATCTGCCCCTGCCTCAATAACAGAGCTTCCAGCCGGGAGGGAGCAGGCCCCCGCCCAGCACATAACAGCTGCTCCCTCTGCCTACGCAGCACCCGTCTCCCTCCCCACAAGAGCTGCCCTCACCTGGGGGCCTGAGCTAGCCCCATCTGGGCCCCGGCACCTCACCAACCTGTTGAGCTCCCAGATGCGGATGGAGTTCCCGGCGGCACCATAGAGCATGGTGTGGGCAGGGTTGAGCGCGATCTGACTGAGCTGGTGCTCGCCCTGCACCCTGGCAATGGTGTGGGTCGCAGTCCTGGCACAGGCATCCCCGGAGATCACCTGACCTAAAGAGCTAAGCCAAAGAGACAGCAAAAGGTGAGCCTCAAGACAGAGACCCTCGGGGTGGTGGGGGCAGTTGAAATGAGAGGGGGGGGATTTACACAGTGTGGAATGAAAGATCTAGTCCATTGTGGACTGATTAGAAGGCTGGAGAGCTCCTGTTCCCAGCTATCTGGAGGGCGAAGCAATGGCGCTTCCTGGCCACATGCAGTGCCCGTGGTGCCAGAATGAGACACCCCTCTCAGCCCCACATCTCCTCAAACCAGGAGCAACAGCACAGCAAGGGTAACCTGGGCAGCAGCTTTCAGGGGGGTGTGCCCAAGGGAGGTGCCTTGCCAAGCAGCCAGCCAGACTCATGCCAGCAGGCCGGGGCGGAGCAACAGAAACTCAGGCACATTCCACCAGTCAGTTTTTATGTCTGGGGAAGGACTGCAGGCAAAGAGACGTCTCAGTCTGTGGCTGGGCACCAGAGAGAGGGGCTGATTCGCTGGGGGTCTGGAAATGGTGTTGGCAGCTGCAGATGGGTCATTACCCATCCCTGATCAAAGCAATCATAGGAAGTAGGGTGCACAATGCCCCCTCAAACAGACTAAAGGAGCAATTGTGGATAGACTTTGCAGAAGGGATCAGCACCCACCCTCAGGGGCCTGAGTTTCAGAAGAACTCAGCATGGTGGGTGCATGATGGGTGCGGAGTAGGGTGGAAAATCTGCCCCTGGGAGCAGCTGGGAGTTGAGTGCTTTGGAAAATCTACCAAACCCAGGATGGGAAGCGGTTTCAAATGAAAAAAAGTGAGACAAACAGAAGTCAGGGGGATGCAAATACTCATGCCGGGAGCGTCACAGGGTGCTCATGGTGAGAGCATAGTTACTCCAAGAATTTGCTGACGTCTTTGCTGTACCCCGCCAGCTCAGTTTCACAAGGTCCCTTCTGTTTTTCATTGTAAGGCCTGATGCTGAGAGTCCACTGACCAGAGCCAAGAATAGAGCAAAACACAAGCGCTGCATCAACTTTCCCAGCCAGCTCTGTCAACGCATCTTACTCCTGACCTGCACCCCCTCGGCTAGCTCAGACTGGAGCTTGCCCCCACAGCTATTCCACTCTTGAGTGGACCCCCCACCCACAGATCTTACATCTCATCCCTGGCCTGCAGCCCCATTCCCCCATCCATTATCCCAGTCTTAAAGGCCTAGGTAACCCTGTAGAACACACAAGAGCACTAAGTGCAAAGATACAGAACATAGCAAGATTGTGAATGGCAGAGCCTTACCCTGCTGTGGTCTGCCGGGGCTGTGCAGGTCACGGGACTAGTATATTCGCTGCTGGTGGGAACTAGGGTCTCTCTTCAAATGTGGTTGGACTGAACTCTGGGGTAGGAGAATCTAGCTAGTCCCCAGACAGGGTCAATATACGTAAAGACATTTCAAGGAGTGTTCAATTCCCCCAAGGCCTCCAGAAGTGTAACGGAGTCACATGAGAGCAGAGTGAGCTGAGAGCAGCATCCATCCAGGAGGACAAGTGGGGACACGGGGAGACTAGGCACATTCAGAACTAATACGACGAAAGCCTTCCTTGCACGGCATGAGTCGGTTTGTGCAGGGCTGCCCGGGGGGGGGCAAGTGGGGCAATTTGTCCCAGGCCCAGGTCCCGCAGGGGCCCCCACAAAAATGTCGGAGGCTCCGCCCCACCCCGCCCCCGTCTTCCCCCATCCCCCGGCGCCTCAGTGCACCGTGTTCAGGAGCGGCACTGGACAGTGCTGCAGCCGCGTGGCCTGGGCTCCACCTGCTCAGAGACGCGTGGTAAGGGGGCGGGGCTCCGAGCTCCGGGCAGAGCGGTGGGAGCTCAGGTCCCATTGAGCCACGCCGCTGCAGCACTGTCCAGTGCCGCTCCTGGACACGGCGCGCTGAGACGCCGGGGGATGGGGGAAGACGGGAGTAAGTAGCATGGTAAACCCTTCTGAGCAGGACACCCCCCTGACCCCACCCCCCGCCGCCCTGACCCCCAGCTCCGAGCCCAGCCCCTCTGAGCCGGACCCCCCCTGGCCCTCCCCCACAGCCCCGACCCCCAGCTCTGAGCACAGCCCCTCTGAGCCGGGCACCCCCCGACCCCATGCCCCCCACAGCCTTGATCCCCAGCTCTGAGCACAGCCCCTCTGAGCTGGGCACCCCCCGACCCCATGCCCCCCACAGCCTTGACCCCCAGCTCCGAGCCCAGCCCCTCTGAGCCGGACACCCCCCTGACCCCATCTCCCCACAGCCCTGAGTCCAGCCCCTGTGAGCCAGGCACCCCCCAACCCAGAGCCCAGCTCCCCACCCAGCCCTGGGCAACAGCAGTGCCACCCACAGGCAGCGACAGCCCATTGGCACCAACCATCACCATCACCCAGCAACAGCCCATTATGTAATTGCAAATGTATACATACCATTAAAGCATTTAATGTTTTTAAATAATGTATTTAGTGTATTTTCAAATTATTAAAAATTAATTTTTGAATGTATTTCACTGGTTATTTTTTACATTTCCAAATACATGTTACTATAGTATTGCAACTTTTTTTTATGGAAGGGGCCTCCAAAATTGCTTTGCCCCAGGCCCCCTGAATCCTCTGAGAGGGCCCTGGGAGATTTAAACAAGGGCTGGAGGATTCCATGACCAACAATATCTGGAGCTAGGCCAAGCTAAAGGAAAGCCAGTATCAGGCTGGGGGGCCCAACCGGATCAGGGGGGACACAGGTAGGCACCACCCCCCCCCCCCCCCCCCCCCCCCACACACACACAGAGCCTGCAGAGAGGAACTGGTCCAGAGCTCAGAGGCCTTGTTTATGAAGAGCCCCTAAAGCATACCAGCCCCCCTGAACTGTGACCCCGCCCCCACTCCACCCATTCCCCCAAGGCCCCGCCCCCAGCTCGCTCCTCTTCATCCCATCGCTCGCCCTTAATGCAGGTAAAAAGTGATGGGGCCGTGGCTCCCTCTATTCAGGTGCCCCTGGGCCCCGCAAACATTGCCCCTGCCTGCTGGCTAGTCAGGGTAATGCATAGAGTGTGTTTCCCATAGAAGAGCAGTGCCACCCAGTGGCCAGCAGTGGCAGTGACAGCCTCTTCCCACTGCGGGGGCTGAGGTAGGCTGAGATAGACTAGAGGAAAATTGTGGGGGCTGTGCCCCTCCTCACCCCACCCATCTCCATGGCACCACCTTCTTCCCCCACCCCCTATGCAGGTCAGAGGCTGGAAGCTAGAGCTGGGCAGTGCGGGGCAGCTGCTGTGCTGGCTGGTGCTCACACCACTTTCTCCCAGCACCCTCACTCCCAGGACCCAGTATGATTCTCTTCCACTCCTCCCTGGAGGGAGATGCACGGAGCTGTGGTACAGTGTCCCTCAGGAGGGGCTGGGAGTGATCAGACTGGGCAGAGTAGGGTTGCCAGGTCTCTGGTTGTCGACCGGAACACCCGGTTGAAAAGGGACCCTGGCAGCTCCGGTCAGCACTGCCGACAGAGCCCTTAAAAGTCTGGTCGTGCTGTGGGGCTAAGGCAGGCTGGTCCCTACCTGTCCTGACCCTGCGCTGCACCCCGGAAGCACCCAGCAGGTCCGGCTCCTAGCTGGGGGAGCCACGGGGCTCTGCGCTGCCCCCACCCTGAGCACCAGCTCTGCACTCCCATTGGCAGCATCCTTTAAAAATTGGAAGACAAATACTACTGAGGAAAATAGAAAGGAACATATAGTCCAGCAAGTTAAGTGTAAAAGTATAATTAGGCAAGCCAAAAGAGAATTTGAAGAGCAACTAGCAAAGACACAAAAACTAACAGCAATTTTTTTTTAAGTACATCAGAAGCAGGAAGCCTGCCAAACAACCAGTGGGGCGACTGTAAGATCAAGGTGCTAAGGGAGCACTCAAGGAAGACAAGGCCATTGTGGAGAAGCTACATTAATTCTTTTGTCGGTCTTCACTGCAGAGGATGTGAGGGAGATTCCCACACCTGAGCCATTCTTTTTAGGTGACAAATTTAAGGAACTGTCCCAGTTTGAGGTGTCAGTAGAGGAGCTTTTGGAACAAATTGATAAATTAAATAGTAATAAGTTACCAGGAACTCAAATATGAAATTGCAGAACTACTAACCATTGCATGTAACATATAGTCAACAGTGCAAGTACGGTACAGTATGCCGTACCAGCAATAAATTTATAGCCTGTACGGTGTACCGGAAAGACACAGGAGGAGCCAGTGGCCCCACGCCAGCAGCTCCTCTGGCATGGCTGCACCACCCCCAACCCTGCCCCCTGCCCTTCCACGGAGCTGCATCTCCTCAGTTTAAATCAGCCTCTGTACCAGATGACTGGAAGATAACTCAAGTAGCACTGATTTTTAAAACAGGCTCCAGCGGAGATGCTGGCAATTACAGGCTGGTAAGCCTAACTTCAATACCAGGCAAATTGGTTGAAACTGTAGTAAAGAACAGAATTACCAGACACAGAGATGAACATGACATGTGGGAAAGAGTTAACATGGCTTTTGTAAAAGGAAATCATGCCACACTAATCTTTTAGAATTAGTTGAGTGGGGTCAACAACATGTGGACTACAGCGATCCAGTGCATATAATGTACTTAAAGTTTCAGAAAGCTTTTGACAAGTTCCCTCACCAAAGACTCTTAAATAAGCAGTCATGGAATCATAGAACTGGAAGTAACCTCGAGAGGTCATCTAATCCAGTCCTCTGCACTCAAGACGGGGCTAAGTATTATTTAGACCATCCCTGACAGGTGTTTGTCTAACTGGCTCTTAAAAATCTCCATTGACGGAGATTCCACCACTTCCCTAGGCAATTTATTCCAGTGCTTAACCACTCTGACAGTTAGGAAGTTTTTCCTAATGTCCAACCTAAACCGCCCTTGCTGCAGTTTAAGCTCATTGCTTCTTGTCCTATCCTCAGAGGTTAAGAAGAACAATTTTTCTCCCTCCTTCTTGTAACAACCTTCTATGTACTTAAAAACTATCATGTCCCCTCTTAGTCTTCTCTTCTCCAGTCTAAACAAACCCAATTTTTTCAATCTTCCCTTATAGGTCATGTTTGCTAGACCTTTAATCATTTTTGTTGCTCTTCTCTGGACTTTCTCCAATTTGTCCACGTCTTTCCTAAAATGTGATGCCCAGAACTGGACACAATACTCCATTTGAGGCCTAATCAGTGTGGAGTAGAACGGAAAAATTACATCTCGTGGCTTGCTTACAACACTCCTGCTAATACATCCCAGAATTATGTTTTTGCAACAGTGTTACACTGTTGACTCATATTTAGCTTGTGATCCACTATGACCCCCGGATCCCTTTTTGCAGTACTCCTTCCTAGGCAGTCATTTCCCATTTTGTATGTATGCAACTGATTGTTCCTTCCTAAGTGGAGTACTTTGCATTTGTCCTTATTGAATTTCATCCTATTTATCTCAGACCATTTCTCCAGTTTGTCCAGATCATTTTGAATTTTAATCCTATTCTCCAAAGCACGTACAACCCTTCCCAGCTTGGGATCATCCGCAAACTTTATACGTGTACACTCTATGCCATTATCTAAATTATTGATGAAGATATTGAACAGAATTGGACACAGAACTGATCCCTGTGGGACCCCACTAGTTATGCCCTTCCAGCATGACTGTGAACCACTGATAACTACTCTCTAAGAATGGTTTTCCAACCAGTTCTGCACCCACCTTATAGTAGCTCCGACTAGGTTGTATTTCTCTAGTTTTTTTATGAGAAGGTTATGGGAGACATTATCAAAAGCCTTACTAAAGTCAATATATACCACAGCTACTGCTTCTCCCTAGCCACAAGGCTTGTTACCATGTCAAAGAAAGCTATCAGGTTGGTTTGACACAATTTTTTCTTGACAAATCCATGCTTATCACCTTATTATCTTCTAGGAGTTTGTAAATTGATTGCTTAATTATTTGCTCCATTATCTTTCTGAGTATTGAAGTTAAGCTGACTGGTCGGTAATTCCCCAGGTTTCCCTTATTTCCCTTTTTATAGATTGGCACTAGATTTGCCCTTTTCCAGTCCTCTGGAATCTCTCTGGTCTTCCATGACTTTTCAAAGACAATTGCTAATGGCTCAGATATCTCCTCAGTCAACTCCTTGAGTATTCTAGGATGTATTACATCAGGTCCTGATGACTTAAAGATATCTAACTTAAGTAATTTTTAACTTATTCTTTCTCTGTTTTAGCCTCTGATCCTACCTCATTTTCACTGGCATTCACTATGTTAGATGTCCAGTCACTGCTAACCTTTCTGGTGAAAACTGAAACAAAAAGGTAATTTAGCAATTCTGCCATTTCCACATTTTCTTTGATCGTTTCCCCCCGTCATTGAATAACAGGCCTACCCTGTCCTGGGTCTTCCTCTTGCTTCTAATGTATTTGTAGAATGTTTTCTTGTTACCCTTTATGTCTCTAGCTAGTTGGATATCTTTTTGTGCCTTGGCCTTTCTAATTTTGTCCCTACATACTTGTGTTATTTGTTCATATTAATCCTTTGTAATTTGACCTAAAATAAGTTTCCACTTTTTCTAGGACTCTTTTTTTTGAGTTTCAGATAATTGAAGACCTTAAGACAGGTCTCCTGCTATACTGCCTATCTTTCCTCCTGATCCATGAGGGAATATCCTTTCACAGATCAGTAACCAGTTAAAAGACTGGAAATAAAGGGTAGGAATAAATAGTCAGTTTTCAGAATGGAGAGAGGTAAATAGTGTGGCTGTAGTGTGGTACAAATTGTCGGTAATACCTGGCCAAGCCCAAGAAGGATTGGACCTGTTTCTTTGACTTAGGGACAGGCCAATTTTGGATAGCATTTACTTTAGCCTGAAGGGGGTTGATAGTTCCTTGACCCACCTGGTGTCCAAGGTACGTTACCCTGTTTAGGCCTATTTGACACTTTTTGGCCTTAACGGTTAATCCTGCCTCCCTTATGTGCTGGAAGACAGCTTGGAGGTGTTCCAGGTGTTCAAGGTAGGCGACTGCAAATTCCCCAAATCCAGCCAGAAGGTTATCTACCAGTCTCTGGAAGGTGGCGGGTGCATTTCACAGTCTGAAAGGGAGCACATTAAATTCATACAGCCCTACATGTGTGATGAAGGCTGACCTTTCCTTGGCTGGGTCATCTAGCGGCACTTCCCAGTACCCTTTAGTTAAGTCTAAGGTGGACATGAATTGGGCAGGTCCCAGTTTCTCCAATAGCTCATCTGTGTGTGGCATTGGATAGTTCTTTGGGCGAATTACAGCATTTAGCTTATGGTAGTCCACACAATAGCAGATTTTCCCGTCTGGTTAGGGAACCAGAACCACTGGAGAGGCCCATGCACTCTCAGAGGGGCGGATTACACCCATCTGTAACATGTCCTTGATCTCCCTTTCTATTGCGGTTTTGGTTTGAGGAGCCATCCAGTAGGGTTGGGCTCTCATCGGGCGAGCATCACCTATGTCAACAGAGTGGTACGCCCATTCTGTCCGTCCTGAGGTGGCTGAAACGTTGGCATGAAGCTGGTGCACAGCTCCTGGATTTGCTGTCACTGCTTACGCCCAAGGCTCACCTCTTCTACGCCACTGTTGCTTTTCCCTTCATAGTAGATTCCTTCAGGCCACTCAGCATCATCTGTCTCTTGGGCTATAAACTGGATAATCTTGATTTCTTGGGAATAAAAGGGCTTTAGCGAATTAACATGGTATTGTGACGGGTTGGATCACAGAAACCCCCTTGGGAGCTGCCACCCGATGTGCAAAGACTACCCCTGCTTCTGTTTTCCCGGCCAGCTCAGGACTCCAGCACCCTGTCTTGCTGAGCCAGACACTCCTGTCTGGCTCCAGACACAGATCCAGGGTCTGAATCACTTGTCCCAAAGCTGCAAGTTTACCTGAAAACAGCTCACAGTAGTGTGCTTGTCTTTAGCACTCAGATGCCCAACTCCCAATGGGGTCTAAACCCAGATAAATCCGTTTTACCCTGCATAAAGCTTATGCAGGGCAAACTCATAAATTGTTCGCCCTCTATAACACTGATAGAGAGATATGCACAGCTGTTTGCTCCCCCAGGTATTAATACATACTCTGAGTAAATTACTAAATAAAAAGTGATTTTATTAAATACAGACAGTAGGATTTAAGTGGTTCAAAGTAGTAACAGACAGAACAAAGTAAGTCACCAAGCAAAATAAAATAAAATGCGCAAATCTATGCCTAATCAAACTGAATACAGATAATCTCACCCTCAGAGATGCTTCAGTAAGTTTTTTCTCAGACTGGACACCTTCCAGGCCTGGGCACAATTCTTTCCCCTGGTACAGCTCTTGTTGCAGCTCAGGTGGTAGCTAGGGGATTCTTCATGATGGCTCCTCCCCCTCTCTGTTCTCTTCCACCCCTTTATATATCTTTTGCATAAGGCAAGAACCCTTTGTCCCTCTGGGTTTCCATCCCCCCTCACTGGAAAAGCACCAGGTTAAAGATGGATTCCAGTTCAGGTGACATGATCACATGTCACTGCAAGACTTCATTACTCACTTGCCAGCACACACACATACAGGAAGACTCACAGGTAAATATGGCCATCTGCAGACAATGGGAGTCATCAAGATTCCAAACCATCCTTAATGGCTCACAGTTTACATAATTACAATAGGCCCTCAGAGTTATGTTTTATATTTCTAGTTTTAGAAAGTAGAGTGGTACATTTCTACAAATAGGATGATCACACTCAGTAGATTATGAGCTTTGTAATGATACCTTACAAGAGACCTTTTGCACGAAGCATATCCCAGTTACATTACATTCACTTATATTTTTATCTTATATTTTTATAAAACCATATAGACTGCACAACGTCACAGGTATACTTTAGGTTTTAGGGTGGGGTCTGGGAACACTATGAGGTGATTAATAGCTCCCAGGCACTCTCGGACCATATATGGCCCCTCCCACGACACTTCCGTCTTTTTGGCCTGGAGCACTTTTAGGACCATGACTTGGTCACCTATGCTGAAGGAACGCTCTCTGGCATGTTTATCATACCAGACCTTTTGCTCTTGTTGAGCATCCTGTAGGTTTTCTTGAGCAAGGGCTAGAGAGTCTTTGAGGGTGTTTTGCAAGTTGGTTACAAAGTCCAAAATGTTAGTTCCTGGAGAAGATATAACCCCCTCCCATTGCTGTTTCACCAACTGTAATGACCCCTTAACTTCGTGGCCATAAATGAGTTCAAAGGGTGAAAACCCCAAACTGGGATGTGGTACAGCCTTGTAGGCAAAGAGCAACTTCTGCAACACTAGGTCCCAATCACTGGAGTGCTTATTCAGGAATTTATGTATTATGGCCCCCAAAGTTCCATTAAACTTCTCCACTAGGCCATTCATTTGATAGTGGTAAGGAGTGGCAACCAAGTGGTTCTCCCCATGATATTTCCAAAGATGTTTCATGGTCCCTGCCAGGAAGTTAGTTCTCGAATCCGTAAGGATGTCTGAGGGCCAACCTACCCTGGCAAAAATGTCTGCCAATGCCTGGCTCATGCTTTTAGCCCTGGTGTTGCTTAGAGCTACTGCTTCTGGCCATCGGGTAGCAAAATCCATTAAGATCAGTGTCACATTCTATACCTTCGGGGAGCATACTGTAACCCCCATATTCCTCATTTTCATATCATCGTGATCTTACATATAAAGAATGCCTTGTAAGGTATCGGGGAAAGGTTATGATCTGCTGAAAGTCATTTCTCTATCCATATATGTATATCATTAATGCATATGAAGTTATGAGAATTGTGTTGTATGGTGGTCACTAAAGCATGCTGTAAGTTGGGAAATCAGTTAGATATTAGCTGCACAGAGGCAACAGCCTGGGCGGGGTGTCAAATAATCCATCAACAGCCATTGTCCAACAAGGGAGTTACAATGCAATGACTCACCTGCATGAGGCCACACCAAGGGAATTGCTCAACCTTGCTTGGAGAGACTCGGTAATGCTCACCTTACTCTGAAGGGGGAGGGGGCCAAAGCCAAGAGGGAGGAAAGGTCATGATAAAAGAAAGAGACGTTTGCCATGCTCTTCCTCTCTCTTCCACCTACATCTACAGACACCACACCAAGCGACTGAATCGCTGATCAAAGGGGAGAGTCTGGCTAAAGAGCAAACAGCCAGCCTGTGGTGAGAAGCATCTAAGTTTGTAAGGGCATTGAAAGTGTTAAGATCAGCTTAGAATGCGTTCTGCTTTTATTTCGTTTGACCAAATCTGACTTGTTATGTTTTGACTTATAATCACTTAAAATTTATCTTTATAGTTAATAAATTTGTTTGTTTATTGTACCTGAAGCAGTGCCTTTGGTTTGAAGCGTGTCAGAGGCTCCCCTTGGGATAACAAGCCTGATATATATCAATTTCTTTGTTAAATTGACGAACTCTCATAAACTTGCAGCATCCAGTGGGCATAACCGGGCACTGCAAGACGGAGGTTCCTTGGGTTGTGTCTGGGACCGGAGATATTGGCTAGTGTCATTCGGTTGCACAATCCAAGGAGCGGCTTACATGCCAGAGCTGTGCGTGAACAGCCCAGGAGTGGGGGTTCTCAAAGCAGAGCAGGGTAAGGCTGGCTCCCAGAGTCAAGGACTGGAGTGACTTAGCAGATCACTGGTCCAGATAACACCAGAGGGGAACGTCCCAATCAGTATGTACAGCTTTCCTCTAGGTGTCTTCTTTGGGAAAGGACCCAGACTATCCACAGCTACATGCTGAAATGGAACCTCAATTATGGGGAGTGGCTGGAGAGGGCCTTGACCTGGTCTTGGGGCTTTCCCACCCTCTGGCACACCTCACAAGACACACCTCATAGGTAGAAACCTCCTCGCCCATTCCCTCCCAGTGGAATGACTTTCCCAAACGGTCTCTGGTCCTATTCATCCCAACATGGCCACTAGGGTGATCGTGGGCTAAGCTCAAGAGCTTTTTCCTATACTTAGTTGGAACTACCAACTGTCTCTGAGGATGCCAGTCCTCCTTGTGCCCACCAGAAAGGGCTTCCTTGTATAAGAGTCCTTCTTCTACAACAAACCTGGACCTATTAGTAGACCTGAGAGGCGGTGGGTCACTCCATGCCACCATCCAAGTTCCCTTGAGGCTTTCATCTGCTTCCTCCTCTGTCTGGAACTGCTCCCTTGATGCTGGAGACATTAGTTCCTTGCTGGGTTGTGGACTTGGACTTGGTCCCATTGGAAGCGATGCAGGTGATGGGGGTGTCTCCATCGACTGTGAACCAGGGGCTGCTAACAGGGAGTTTTGCAAGGGAGTTCTCCAGGTGAAGGAGGAGCAAATACAGGACCCTTGGGGTAAGTGACTGTCTGTAGTGTGTGTTTGTTTGTGTTTGGGGGTTACTTGCTGTGTGCTGAGCTTGTGTTTGTCAGTCTGTTTGTTTGTTTGGTTGTTTGAAGGACCGTGTGCTGTGGCTGGCAGTTGGAAGCTGTGAGCTTCAAAGGAAGGTCTGACGGCTAGAAGCCTCTGGTAATTGGCTGAGCCTTAATCAGTGGGCGGGGCATTCACCCAGGCCAGGGCTTTATAAAGCAGCGCACAAGTGACCAGGGAGCTTTTGCGAACAGGGGCTGCTAACAGGGAGTTTTGCAAGGGAGTTTGGAAGGGGAGCAGGAAGAAAGCGCGGGTCCCTTGCCTGTTCTATCTTATACCCTTTATTCCCCTTAAAACCTATAGCCCAAACTACATTCAAAACTTCTTGCTTTAAACAACCCCTTCATTAACTAGGAGACAATGCAGGCAGAAGCCCAGCTGCAGAGTGGGGGCTATCCAGTTTATTGCACTGAGTGTAGCATGTTTGATTACCTGCCCCCTGGGCGGGTGGCATATGTGTGCATTCGATGCAAGGAGCTCCTGGCCCTCAGAGACCACGTACGGACTCTGGAGGCAAGGGTGGCGGAACTGGAGGAGCTAAGGGAGGCAGAGAGGTATGTTGATGAGGCTTTCCGGGACACTGTAGAATTGTCCCACCTCCGGTCAGACAGCCCCTGCGCTGTTGAGGAGGATGAAAGGCCCACGGAAGCAGAGCAGTCAACGGGAGCAGAGGGAAACCTTCCCATAGTTGGGACCCTCCTTCCAGACAGTGCTGGGGTTGCCTCTCGCACTGAGGTTACCTCTCCAGGGGAGGGAACTCCAGTTGCTAGGAAAAGACAGGTATTAGTATTGGGAGATTCGATCATTAGAAACGTAGATAGCTGGGTTTGTGATGACCGGGAGAACCGTATGGTGACTTGCCTGCCTGGTGCGAAGGTTGCGGATTTCTCGAAGCATCTAGACAGACTTATGTGTAGTGCTGGGGAGGAGCCGGTGGTCGTGGTACATGTAGGTACCAATGACATAGGGAAGGGTAGGAAAGATGTCCTGGAGGCCAAATTTAGGCTGCTAGGGAAGAGACTGAAATCCAGGACCTCTATGGTGGCATTCTCAGAAATGCTTCCAGTTCCATGCGCAGGGCCAGGTAGGCAGGCAGAGCTGCAGAGTCTCAATGCGTTGATGAGATGATGGTGTAGAGAGGAGGGGTTTACATTCATTAGGAACTGGGGAAACTTCTGGAATGGGGGGAGCCTATACAGGAAGGATGGGCTCCACCTAAACCAAAGTGGAACCAGACTGCTGGCACTAAACATTAAAAAGGTTGTAGAGCAGTTTTTAAACTAGGAGATGGGGGAAAGCCGACTGCTGCAGAGGAGCATGTGGATTGGACAGAGACTTCTCTTAGGGGAGAGTCTAATGATAGAAAATCTCCAGGTTATAGTCAGGAGCAGAGGATGGAAGAGGATAAAGTAGGGGCCAGATCAGATGATAAACATTCACATAAAAAAAAATCTGACACATCAGAAAAGGGCAGACAAATAAACAGTGACAAGTTTTTAAAGTGCTTGTACACAAATGCTAGAAGTCTAAATAATAAGATGGGTGAACTAGAGTGCCTTGTGATAAAGGAGGATTTTGATATAATAGGCATCACAGAAACCTGGTGGACTGAGAGCAATCAATGGGACACAATCATTCCAGGGTACAAAATATATCGGAAGGACAGAACAGGTCGTGCGGGGGGAGGTGGGGGGTGGCACTATATGTGAAAGAAAATGTACAATCAAATGAAGTAAAAATCTTAAGCAAATCCGCATGTTCCATAGAATCTCTATGGATAGAAATTTCATGCTCTAATAAGAATATAACATTAGGGATCTATTATCGACCACCTGACCAGGACAGTGATAGTGATGATGAAATGCTAAGGGAAGTTAGAGAGGCTATCAAAATTAAGAACTCAATAATAGTGGGGGATTTCAATTATCCCCATATTGACTGGGAACATTTCACTTCAGGATGAAATGCAGAGATAAAATTTCTCGATACTTTAAATGACTGCTTCATGGAGCAGCTGGTATGGGAACCCACAAGGGGAGAGGCAAAACTAGATTTAGTCCTGAGTGGAGCGCAGGAGCTGGTCCAAGCGGTAACTATAGCAGGACCGCTTGGAAATAGTGACCATAATACAATAGCATTCAACATCCCTGTGGTGGGAAGAACATCTCAACAGCCCAACACTGTGGCATTTAATTTCAAAAGGGGGAACTATGCAAAAATGAGGGGGTTAGTTAAACAGAAGTTAAAAGGTACAGTGACTAAAGTGAAATCCCTGCAAGCTGCATGGGCGCTTTTTAAAGACATCATAATAGAAGCCCAACTTAAATGTATACCCCAAATTAAGAATCACAGTAAAAGAACTAAAAAAGAGCCACCGTGGCTTAACAACCATGTAAAAGAAACAGTGAGAGATAAAAAGACTTCCTTTAAAAAGTGGAAGTCAAATCCTAGTGAGGCAAATAGAAAGGAGCATAAACGCTGCCAAATTAAGTGCAACAATGTAATAAGAAAAGCCAAAGAGGAGTTTGAAGAACGGCTAGCCAAAAACTCCAAAGGTAATAACAAAATGTTTTTTAAGTACATCAGAAGCAGGAAGCCTGCTAAACAACCAGTGAGGCCCCTTGATGATTGAGATACAAAAGGAGCACTTAAAGACGATAAAGTTATTGGGGAGAAACTAAATGGATTCTTTGCTTCAGTCTTCATGGCTGAGGATGTTAGGGAGATTCCCAAACCTGAGCTGGCTTTTGTAGGTGACAAATCTGAGGAACTGTCACGGATTGAAGTGTCATGAGAGGAGGTTTTGGAATTAATTGATAAACTTAACATTAGCAAGTCACCGGGACCTGATGGCATTCACCCAAGAGTTCTGAAAGAACTCAAATGTGAAGTTGCGGAACTGTTAACTAAGGTTTGTAACCTGTCCTTTAAATTGGCTTCTGTACCCAATGACTGGAAGTTAGCTAATGTAACGCCAATATTTAAAAAGAGCTCTAGAGGTGATCCCGGCAATTACAGACCGGTAAGTCTAACGTCAGTACCGGGCAAATTAGTCGAAACAATAGTTAAGAATAAAATTGTCCGACACATAGAAAAACATAAACTGTTGAGCAATAGTCAACATGGTTTCTGTAAAGGGAAATCGTGTCTTACTAATCTATTAGAATTCTTTGAAGGGGTCAACAAACATGTGGCCAAGGGGGATCCAGTGGACATAGTGTACTTAGATTTCCAGAAAGCCTTTGACAAGGTCCCTCACCAAAGGCTCTTATGTAAATTAAGCTGCCATGGGATAAGAGGGAAGGTCCTTTCATGGATTGAGAAATGGTTAAAAGACAGGGAACAAAGGGTAGGAATTAATGATAAATTCTCAGAATGGAGAGGGGTAACTAGTGGTGTTCCCCAAGGGTCAGTCCTCGGACCGATCCTATTCAACTTATTCATAAATGATCTGGAGAAAGGGGTAAACAGTGAGGTGGCAAAGTTTGCAGATGATACTAAACTGCTAAAGATAGTTAAGTCCAAAGCAGACTGTGAAGAACTTCAAAAAGATCTCACAAAACTAAGTGATTGGGCAACAAAATGGCAAATGAAATTTAATGTGGATAAATGTAAAGTAATGCACATTGGAAAAAATAACCCCAACTATACATACAATATGATTGGGGCTAATTTAGCTACCACAAGTCAGGAAAAAGATCTTGGAGTCATCGTGGATAGTTCTCTGAAAATGTCCACACAGTGTGCAGAGGCGGTCAAAAAAGCAAACAGGACGTTAGGAATCATTAAAAAGGGGATAGAGAATAAGACTGAGAATATATTATTGCCCTTATATAAATCGATGGTACGCCCTCATCTCGAATACTGCATACAGATGTGGTCTCCTCATCTCAAAAAAGATATACTGGCACTAGAAAAGGTTCAGAAAAGGGCAACTAAAATGATTAAGGGTTTGGAACGGGTCCCATATGAGGAGAGATTAAAGAGGCTAGAACTCTTCAGCTTGGAAAAGAGGAGACTAAGGGGGGATATGATAGAGGTATATAAAATCATGAGTGATGTGGAGAAAGTGGATAAGGAAAAGTTATTTACTTATTCCCATAATACAAGAACGAGGGGTCATCAAATGAAATTAATAGGCAACAGGTTTAAAACAAATAAAAGGAAGTTCTTCTTCACGCAGCGCACAGTCAACTTGTGGAACTCACTACCTGAGGAGGTTGTGAAGACTAGGACTATAACAGAGTTTAAAAGAGAACTGGATAAATTCATGATGGTTAAGTCCATTAATGGCTATTAGTCAGGACGGGTAAGGAATGGTGTCCCTAGCCTCTGTCTGTCAGAGGGTGGAGATGGATGGCAGGAGAGAGATCACTTGATCATTGCCTGTTAGGTTCATTCCCTCTGGGGCACCTGGCATTGGCCACTGTCAGTAGACAGGATACTGGGCTAGATGGACCTTTGGTCTGACCCTGTACAGCCTTTCTTATGTTCTTATGTTCACTCTCCGCTACCACTAGGTTGTATTTCAGGCTCCGGTTGAGCTTCTTGCACCGGTTTAGCTGCTGCTGTAGGTGTAGTCTCTGTGGTGCCTTTTGGTGCTGGCTCCCCTGACACTGATGGGGTTGCACGCACAGGCTCTGGTACTGACTGATCCGCCAGTTCCAATCCTTGGGCTGGTTCTGGCTGGGTCCCAGGAACTGGATCTACCACTGCTGCCATAGAGTCTGGTCTGGGGTCTGGTTCCACCACCTCTAGCTAGGTCCCCGGGCCTGTGGTATCAGGGGACACAGACTGGGTCCCTGTAGGAGGCTCAGGAGTTAGGTGTGGAGGTCTGTTTAGCCTGGCTGTGGGTGACCATCCCCACCCATTTTGTTAGCCTCACATGGTTGGCTAAATATTCTCCCAGCAGCATGGGAATGGCATAATTTTCATAGACTGAAAAGTCCATATTCCTGACCAGCCCTTGTACTGGAGAGGCAACTTGGCTGTAGGCAAGTTAAAAGAGTTGGCCTTAAAGAGTTGTACTGTTACTTGGGCCTCTGGGTTGATGAATTTGGAGTCCACCAGGGATTGGTTGATAGCTGACACCTGTGCTCCTGTGTCTCTCCACACAGTAATCTTCCTCCTGCCCACACTCACAGTTTCCCTTCACTCTGGAGATATTTGTGAGGCATCTAGGCCTGAAGGCTCTCGGTGGGATCCCGGGGTGATGAGTTGCAGTCAGCTGGTGCTCTTGGGGCAGTTGGCCTGCACATGCCCCAGCTCATTACACTTAAAGCATTGCCCAGCTGACTGTGGGCTGGGGTGAGGTGGGTGGTTGGAGAGTGGGGTGGTGGGACGAGAGGGCATCTGGGGTCTCCCTGGCTGTGTGGAGGGATCCTCCTTTTGAAGTGGGGCCTTGGGCTGACTCCAATGGTGGGGTGTTGTCTCAGGTTGCCCATTCTGGTATCCCCACCAACTGCTACCAGATTTCTTCTTCTCTGCCACCTCCACCCATTTGGCTCCAATCTCCCCCACCTCAATTACAGTTTTGGGCTTCCCATCTAGGATGTACCTTTCTATTTCCTCAGGAACACCTTCTAGAAACTGCTCCATTTGTATTAGGAGAGACAGATCTTCCAGAAACTTAATGTTTACTCCTGATATCCAGGCATCCCAATTTTTTACAATGTGGTAGGCATGTCGGGAAAATGCCACGTCTGGTTTCCACCTTAGGGCTCTGAACCACCGACGGGCATGCTTGGGCATTAGCCCCATTCTAATTCTGCCCTTTGGTTTAAAAAGTTCGTACTCGTTCATGTGTTCTTTAGGCATTCCAGCTGCCACCTCTGCTAAGGGTTCACTGAGTTGTGGCCTCAGCTCCACCATATACTGGTCTGTAGGGATGTTGTACCCAAGCCAAGCCCTTTCAAAATTTTCTAAGAAGGCCTCTGTATCATCGCCTACCTTGTATGCGGGGAATTTCTTGGAATGGGGAGCAGTACCTGGAGGAGGACAGTTAGAGCTACCTGGTTGACCCAGTTTAGCCCTTTCCAGCTCTAAGCGTTTCAGCTCTGTCTCTGCTTCTAAGCGCTTCGCTTCCATTTTGGCCTCCAAGCACTTCGCCTCTGCTTCTGCCTCCAAGCGCTTCATTTGTAGGAAGAAATTCCTGTCTTCCGCAGTTAGAACTCGGTCTGGGTTAAGGGCATCCCTCCATCTTGGCACCTGGATCTTGGGTTGGGGAGGGCTGATCATTCCCTCTGGGGAAATCTCTGGTCCCCCATCCCCTCCCTGCATTTCTGTCATGGAGCTGGATGTCTAGGCTTTATCTGGGCCTGTCTTCTCCGTGGCGAGCCGCTTTGGGAAGACTGGTTGCTCTAGGGCAGGGGTCGGCAACCTTTCAGGAGTGGTGTGCCAAGTCTTCATTTATTCACTCTAATATAAGGTTTCGTGTGCCAGTAATACATTTTAACGTTTTTAGAAGGTCTCTTTCTATAAGTCTATAATATATAACGAAACTATTGTTGTATGTAAAGTAAATAAGGTTTATAAAATGTTTAAGAAGCTTCATTTAAAATTAAATTAAAACGCAGAGTCCCCCGGACCGGTGGCCAGGACCCGGGAAGTGTGAGTGCCACTGAAAATCAGCTCGTGTGCTGCCTTCGGCACACGTGCCATAGGTTGCCTACCCCTGCTCTAGGGTTTCAGTGCCCGACCGCAACCTCATACACAGGGCTGCCCTACTATAGCCTAGCTATTTTGTTGCCACGAAGCTAGAAAAAAAACCCTGCTTGTTGGACTCCCTGGGTTTGCAGGCTGAACCCTTTGCGTGCCTGTTCCCCCTCAGGCAGCAAAGGAAAGAAAAAAACTCCCTTGCTTTGCAGGCTGCCAAAAGGAAAAATGTGTCCTTTAAAAATCCTGAGGTCTGTGCCTCTGATTAAAAATGATCCCACCGCTCTGCCACCATGTCAAGGCTGATTCCCCACTCTGGCACTTTGGGTGCAGAAAGTGGGGGCTCACAAGGATTCTAAAAATTAATACTGGCCATTCCAGGCTTGTATTATTCCCAAGGTTACAACTTTTCTCTGACCTTGGATTGATAGATGCTGCCACCACCCAAGTGCAGAACCCCTTTGAGAGACCAGGAAGGCACAGTTGGGAATTCCTTCCTGTGGGGTACCCTCAAGCCCTTTCACCACCACCCCCTCCAGGGAAGAGCTGATAAAGAAAAAACAGGAAATCAGCTGTTGCCAACAATATGTGCACAAACCTCTTTAAGATACAAAAATCCAATTATATTCTTAAAAAGGTAAATTTTATTTAAAAAAAAAGAAAGAAAATAGTGGGGACTCAGGCTATTGCTAAATTTTAAAAGAGCAACTACAAGCATTAAGCACCAAGAATAGCTTTCTTGAGGTCCAACTTAAAGGTTGCAAATGAAACAAAAACACCTGGGGTTAGCACAGAGGAATCCACAAGCTATAAAGAAATAAAAGGGATAAACCTAATAGCGTCTTTCTAGAGATTTCCTGATCTACTTACATATCTAGGGTTTTACTTGAGTAGTTTCTAGGTATGATATTGATGATTTTTTCATACCTGGCCCAAGCTTCTTACAGCATAGCTGCTGCCCTGTCCACCTCTCCCTGGGAGAACAACCACAGACAGACAAAAGGGGAGTCTTCTCTCAATTTTAAAAAGTTCTAGCCTTCCCATTGGCTCTTTTGGCCAGGTGCCCAATTATTTCCTTTTACTTATGCTTAGCAATGAGACTTTTTAACCCTTTACAGGTAGAGCAATTAGAGAACAGTTACTAAGAGAGATATAGCTACTTACTGGCTCGGTGTCCATAAAAGGGAGCTCCCCCCCTTCATTTATCACAACTCCCCTTCCCCACTCCCCTCCCACATGCCTTGTCCTATGCCTGCGGGACATCTACACCCCTGCACCATCTGGCCATGACGTTTGCAGCAGGGAGGGCCTGACTGTCGGTGTTGAAAGAACACTTGGGTCAAAATGACCCCATGGGCAGTCAGCAGCGAACCAGATGAGCGGCGAACAGCAGAGGCTAACAGAGGGAGTTTGCCTGGGATCTGTCCAAGAGGAGGTATGCTAAGTGCTGCATTAAGGAGGCTGTGTTGGTGAGTATCTGAGTGTCTGTTGCCTGGACAGTTTGTCAGTTTGACCATGTGCTTGATTGCTTGCTTGTTTGTTTGAAAAGTGTGAATTGGGAGTGCTTTGTTCCAGGTGGGCCTTGAGTGGGCCTGACTGGTATATAAGGGCAGTCAGCAGCGAACCAGCTGAGCGGCGAACAACAGAGGCTAACAGAGGGAGTTTGCCTGGGGAGAACTCACTGAGGCTTTTATCTGCAGGTTTCTCTGAGTAGTTACTGCGACAGCTGAGGAAGCTCTTAAGAGGAAGGTGATATGGAAGGTGAGCGATCAGCTGTTGTAACCTGCACAGGTTATGCCATGTTTGTCTTTCTTCCACAGGACAGAAGCGACTTTGTCTGTACAAAGTGCAAGCTGGTCTCCATATTGGAAGAGAAGGTTTGAGGTCTGGATAAACGAGTATCGACTCTGCGTTGCATAAGGGAAAATGAAGATTTCCTGGACAGACGTCAGGAGATGCTTCTACAGCCACGATGTTCTGAAGATTCAGAGCAGGCGCAGCAGGGACAGAAGGATGGTGAAGAAGTTTGGCAGCATGTGACCTCCAGAAGGAGAAAGAGGAGCGTCCATGTACCAGCAATGGAGATACAGGTGAGCAATCGTTTCCATGTTCTCTCTACAGGTACTAATGTGGGGAGGTGGTGATCAGCCCTCCGTGGAGAAAGAAGTGGTTCGGGACTATTTAGAAAAACTGGATGAGCACAAATCCATGGGGCCGGATGCGCTGCATCCGAGGGTGCTAACGGAGTTGGCGGATGTGATTACGGAGGCATTGGCCATCATCTTTGAAAACTCATGGCAATCGGGGGAGGTCCCAGATGACTGGAAAAAGGCTAATGTAGTGCCCATCTTTAAAAAAGGGAAGAAGGAGGATCCGGGGAACTACAGGCCAGTCAGCCTCACCTCAGTCCCTGGAAAAATCATGGAGCAGGTCCTCAAGGAATCAATTATGAAACACTTAGAGAAGAGGAAAGTGATCAGGAACAGTTAGCATGGATTCACCAAGAGGAAGTCGTGCCTAACTAACCTAATTGCCTTCTATGATGAGATAACTGGCTCTGTGGATGAGGGGAAAGCAGTGGATGTGTTATTCCTTGAATTTAGCAAAGCTTTCGATACGGTCTCCCACAGTAGTCTTGCCTGCAAGTTAAAGAAGTATGGGCTGGATGAATGGACTGTAAGGTGGATAGAAAGCTGGCTAGATCGTCGGGCTCAACGGGTAGTGATCAATGGCTCCATGTCTAGTTGGCAGCCGGTTTCAAGCGGAGTGCCCCAAGGGTCGGTCCTGGGGCCAGTTTTGTTTAATATCTTTATTAATGATGTGGAGGATGGTGTGGACTGCACTGTCAGCAAGTTTGCAGATGACACTAAACTGGGAGGCGTGGTAGATACGCTGGAGGGTAGGGATCAGAGACAGAGGGACCTAGACAAATTAGAGGATTGGGCCAGAAAAAAACTGATGAGGTTCAACAAGGACAAGTGCAGATTCCTGCACTTAGGACGGAAGAATCCTATGCACTGCTACGGACTAGGGACCGAATGGTTAGGTAGCAGTTCTGCAGAAAAGGACCTAGGGGTCACAGTGGACGAGAAGCTAGATATGAGTCAACAGTGTGCTCTTGTTGCCAAGAAGGCTAATGGCATTTTGGGCTGTATAAGTAGGGGCATTGCCAGCAGATCGAGGAACGTGATCATTCCCCTTTATTCGACATTGGTGAGGCCTCATCTGGAGTACTGTGTCCAGTTTTGGGCCCCACACTACAAGAAGGATGTGGAAAAATTGGAAAGAGTCCAGCAGAGGGCAACAAAAATGATTAGGGGTCTGGAACACATGACTTATGAGGAGAGGCTGAGGGAACTGGAATTGTTTAGTCTCCAGAAGAGGAGAATGAGGGAGGATTTGATAGCTGCTTTCAACTACCTGAAGGGGGGTTCCAAAGAGGATGGAGCTCGGCTGTTCTCAGTGGTGGCAGATGACAGAACAAGGAGCAAGGAGGTCTAAGTTGGATATTAGGAAACACTATTTCACTAGGAGGGTGGTGAAGCACTGGAATGCATTACCTAGGGAGGTGGTGGAATCTCCTTCCTTGGAGGTTTTTAAGGCCTGGCTTGACAAAGCCCTGGCTGGGATGATTTAGTTGGGAATTGGTCCTGCTTTGAGCAGGGGGTTGGACTAGATGATCTCCTGAGGTCCCTTCCAACCCTGATATTCTATGATTCTATGATTCTACTATCAGAGGGGTAGCCGTGTTAGTCTGAATCTGTAAAAAGCAACAGAGGGTCCTGTGGCACCTTTAAGACTAACAGAAGTATTGGGAGCATAAGCTTTCGTGGGTAAGAACCTCACTTCTTCAGATGCAAGTAATGGAAATCTCCAGAGGCAGGTATAAATCAGTGTGGAGATAACGAGGTTAGTTCAATCAGGGAGGGTGAGGTGCTCTGCTAGCAGTTGAGGTGTGAACACCAAGGGAGGAGAAACTGCTTCTGTAGTTGGATAGCCATTCCCAGTCTTTGTTTTATCCTGATCTGATGGTGTCAAATTTGCAAATGAACTGGAGCTCAGCAGTTTCTCTTTGGAGTCTGGTCCTGAAGTTTTTTTGCTGTAAGATGGCTACCTTTACATCTGCTATTGTGTGGCCAGGGAGGTTGAAGTGTTCTCCTACAGGTTTTTGTATATTGCCATTCCTGATATCTGACTTGTGTCCATTTATCCTCTTGCGTAGTGACTGTCCAGTTTGGCCAATGTACATAGCAGAGGGGCATTGCTGGCATATGATGGCATATATAACATTGGTGGACGTGCAGGTGAATGAGCCGGTGATGTTGTAGCTGATCTGGTTAGGTCCTGTGATGGTGTTGCTGGTGTAGATATGTGGGCAGAGTTGGCATCGAGGTTTGTTGCATGGGTTGGTTCCTGAGTTAGAGTTGTTATGGTGCGGTGCGTGGTTGCTGGTGAGAATATGCTTAAGGTTGGCAGGTTGTCTGTGGGCGAGGACTGGCCTGCCTCCCAAGGTCTGTGAAAGTGAGGGATCATTGTCAGGATGGGTTGTAGATCACTGATGAATGATCAGGTTTAATCACCCTCCCTGGTGGGGCCTTATTTCTAATTGGAATTTGGCTGGCTTCAGCTTACAAACAGTGGTTCTCTTGTTCTGCCTTTCTCTGTGAGATCAAATTGCCCGGAGTACCCAGTGTCTTCTCCTTGTGGAGGTCCTTAGACACTGTAATCAAGCCACCTCTCATTCTTCTTTTTGATAGCTAAACAGATTGTGCATTTTAACTCTCTCTCTCTGAAGGGCATTTTCTCCAGCACTTGATCATTTTTGTGGCTCCTTTCTGCGCATCTCCAATTTTTCAACATACTTTTTTTTTTATATAGAGATATACCTATCTCATAAAACTAAAGGTCATCACGTCCAGCCCCCTGCCTTCACTAGCAGGACCAAATACTGATTTTGTCCCAGATCCCAAAGTGGCCCCCTCAAGGAGGGAACTCACAACCCTGGGTCTAGCAGGCCAATGCTCTAACCACTGAGCTATCCCTCCCCCTCTTTTAAAATGTGGGCACCAGAACTGGATGCAGTATTCCAGTGTCACTCTCCCCAGTGCCACGTACAGAGGGAAAACCACCTCCTTGCTCCTACTCACTCCTCCCCTACTTTTACAGCCAAGGAGCACATTAACCCTTTTTGCCACAACATCACACTGGGAGCTCATGTTCAGCTACTTGTCCACTCTGACTCCTAAACCATTCGGGGATACAGGCCCCCATTCTGTTGGCATGGACTGTTTTCCTTGTTCCTAGAGGTAAAACTTTGCATTTGGCTATATTAAAACCCATTTTGTTGGATTTGTTGGGCCCAGCTTACCAAGTGATCCAGTGCTGAGCACCCACCAATAGCCCTCCATCAGCTCCCCTCCATGCCCCGCAGCAGGCCCCGTGGATCAGCACCTCTCCCTCCCTCCCTGTGCCTCCCGCCCGCCGCGAACAGCTGTTCGCGGCGTGCACGAGGCTGGGAGGGAGTGGGGAGGAGCGAGGACGTGGCGGACTTGGGGGAGGGAACAGAACTGGGTGGGAAGAGGCAGGGCCGAAGAAGGGGTGGAGTGAAGTTGGGGTCAGAGCCGGGGGTTGAGCACCCCCCCGCACATTGGAAAGTCAGTGCCTGTGGAACCAGGTTGCTCTCCAGGACTGCCCTGTCCTCATCATTTGCCACTCCACCTAGGGTTACCATACGTCCGGATTTCCCCGGACATGTCCGGTTTTTTGGTCTTTAAATAGCCGTCCAGGGGGAATTTGTAAACATCTAAAAATGTCCGGGATTTCCCCCTGGGCGGCTATTTAAAGACCGAAAAGCCACTGACAGCGGGGCCGGGCTGGACTGAGCTGCTCGGATTGGGGCCTCTCCAGCAGCCAAAGCCCCTCCCTGGCTCCCCCCCCTCCCCTGCAGCCTCAGATCGCTGCGCCAGCAGCGCTGGGGGGGCTGCGCGCTCCGTGAGGGAGCGGGGCTGGCAGCGGTCGCCAAAGCCCCTCCCCCGCTCCCCCCCGCAGCTTCAGATCGCTTTGCCGGCAGTGCCAGGCGGAGCTGGGCGCTCAGCCAGGTTATGTCTACACTACGGGATTAATCCAAATTTATATAATTTGAATTTTGGAAACAGATTGTATAAAGTCAAATGTATGCGGCCACACTAAGCACATTAATTCGGGGGTGTGCATCCATGTACCGGGGCTAGCGTCGATTTCTGGAGCGTTGCACTGTGGGTAGCTATCCCATAGCTATTCCATAGTTCCCGCAGTCTCCCCCGCCCATTGGAATTCTGGGTTGAGATCCCAGTGCCTGATGGGGCAAAAAACATTGTCACAGGTGGTTCTGAGTACAGCCTCACCCCTCCCTCCATGAAAGCAACGGCAGACAACCATTTCGCGCCTTTTTTCCTGGGTGAACACTGCAGACTCCATACCACGGCAAGCATGGAGCCCGCTCAGCTCAAGACAGCAGTCATGAACATTGTAAACACCTCACGTGTTCTTGTGCAGTTTATGCTGAGCCAGGACCAGAAAAACGAGGCGAGGAGGCGGTGGCGACGGCAGCGCAGTGACAAGCATGTTGAGGACATGCACATGGACACAGAATTCTCTCAAACCACGGGCCCCGGTGCTTTGGAGATCATGTTGTTAATGGGGCAGGTTCTATCCATGGAACGCCGATTCTGGGCCCGGGAAACAAGCACAGACTGGTGGGACTGCATAGTGTTGCAGGTGTGGGACGATTCCCAGTGGCTGCGAAACTTTCGCATGCGTAAGGGCACTTTCATGGAACTTTGTGACTTGCTGTCCCCTGCCCTGAAACGCCAGAATACCAAAATGAGAGGAGCCCTCACAGTTGAGAAGCGAGTGGCGTTAGCCCTGTGGAAGCTTGCAACGCCAGACAGCTACCGGTCAGTCGGGCATCAATTTGGAGTGGGCAAATCTACTGTGGGGGCTGCTGTGATGCAAGTAGCCAAAGCAATCACTGAGGTGCTACTACAAAAGGTAGTGACTCTGGGAAATGTGCAGGTCATAGTGGATGGCTTTGCTGCAATGGGATTCCCTAACTGTGGTGGGGCGATAGATGGAACCCATATCCCTATCTTGGCACCGGAGCACCAGGGTACCCAGTACATAAACCGCAAGGGGTACTTTTCAATGGTGCTGCAAGCACTTGTGGATCACAAGGGACGTTTCACCAACATCAACGTGGGCTGGCCGGGAAGGGTTCATGATGCTTGCGTCTTCAGGAACACTACTCTGTTTAAACGGCTGCAGCAAGGGACTTACTTCCCGGACCAGAAAATAACCATTGGGGATGTTGAAATGCCAATAGTTATTCTTGGGGACCCAGCCTACCCCTTAATGGCATGGCTCATGAAGCCATACACAGGCAGCCTGGACAGGAGTCTGGAGCTGTTCAACTACAGGCTGAGCAAGTGCAGAATGGTGGTAGAATGTGCATTTGGCCGTTTAAAAGGTCGCTGGTGATCGTTACTGACTCACTCAGACCTCAGCCAAACCAATATCCCCATTGTTATTTCTGCTTGCTGTGTGCTCCACAATCTCTGTGAAAGTAAGGGGGAGACCTTTATGGTGGGGTGGGAGGCTGAGGCAAATCGCCTGGCTGCTAATAATGCGCAGCCAGACACCAGGGTGATTAGAAGAGCACACCAGGAAGCGCTGTGCATCAGAGAAGCTTTGAAAACCAGACTGGCCAGGCTACAGTGTGAAATTTCTGTTTGTTTCTCCTTCATGAAAACCCGCCCCCTTTATTGACTCATTCTCTGTAAGGAACCCATCCTCCCCCTTCCCCCAGCTTGCTTTCAAAGGAAATAAAGTCACTATCATTTAAAAATCATTTATTCTTTATTAATTGATTATAAAAAGAGGCAGAGAACCCGGGTGGGGTTTGGGAGGAGGATTGGCGGGAAGGAAAAGGCCACTAAAAAAAGGTTAAAAAAATGACAGCCTTCTGCTTAGGCTTACACGTCTGGGTGAGGAGGCTATGGAACATGGTGAGGGGAGAGGGGGGTTATACAGGGGCTGTAGCGGCACACTGTTATCCTGCTGCCGTTCCTGAAGCTCCCAACCCTCCAAAGCCAGTATCCAAGATGCCGGAGCATGTCTGTTTGCTCACGCAGCAGCCCCAGCATTGCATCCTGCCTCCTCTGATCTTCCTGCCGCCACCTCTCATCTTGAGCATCCCTCCTGTCCTCACGTTGGTCCCTCCTGTCCTCACGTTCACTGGCTTCTTTCCTATACTTTGAAACCGTGTCCTTCCACTCATTCAGATGAGCTCTTTCACTGTGGGTGGATTCCATGATTTCTGCGAACATCTCATCTCACGTCTTCTTTTTACGACGCCTTATCTGAGATAGCCTTTGGGACGGAGGAGGGAGGCTTGAAAAATTTGCAGCTACTGGAGGGAGGGAAAAAAGGAGAGAATTTTTAAAAAAGATACATTTTGCAGAACAATGCTTATACTCTTTCACGGTGACCAACACTATTCACATTACATAGCACATGTGATTTCTGTGCAAGGTCGCATTTTGCCTCTTAATATTGAGCGCCTGTGGCTTTGCTGCTAGAGATCACAGACGCAGGTCCGGGCAACAGAATTCGGCTTGCATGTGGCCATGGTAAGCCATTGTCTTTCGGCTTCTGTGCCCTCCTTTCCCACATACCAAGCAAAGCCCGTTGTGTGCTGCGGTTTTCCTGTTAACCTTCAGCAGCAGAAAACAAACTAATCCCCCCCACAATCCAATTCTCTGGATGATCGCTTTACCCCTCCCCCCACCGTGTGGCTGGTATCAGGGAAGATCCCTGCTAGCCAAACGCGAAAAGCTCTGGGCCAATTTCTCCCCCCCCCCGCGCTTGGCTAACTGCAGGGAAGGATTTCTTTTCAGCCACAGGCAAACAGCCCAGTAGGAACGGCCACCTCTGTCCCCTTAATTAAATTCCCATATTTCAACCAGGTTACCATGAGCGATATCACTCTCCTGAGGATTACACAGCGAGATAAAGAACGGATGTTGCTTGAATGCCAGCAAACACCGGGACCGTATGCTGCCAGGCTTTCATAGATTCATAGATTCATAGATTATAGGACTGGAAGGGACCTCGAGAGGTCATCGAGTCCAGTCCCCTGCCCGCATGGCAGGACCAAATACTGTCTAGACCATCCCTGATAGACATTTATCTAACCTACTCTTAAATATCTCCAGAGACGGAGATTCCACAACCTCCCTAGGCAATTTGTTCCAGTGTTTAACCACCCTGACAGTTAGGAACTTTTTCCTAATGTCCAACCTAGACCTCCCTTGCTGCAGTTTAAACCCATTGTTTCTGGTTCTATCCTTAGAGGCTAAGGTGAACAAGTTCTCTCCCACCTCCTTATGACACCCTTTTAGATACCTGAAAACTGCTATCATGTCCCCTCTCAGTCTTCTCTTTTCCAAACTAAACAAACCCAGTTCTTTCAGCCTTCCTTCATAGGTCATGTTCTCAAGACCTTTAATCATTCTTGTTGCTCTTCTTTGGACCCTTTCCAATTTCTCGACATTTTTTTAAAATGCGGCGCCCAGAACTGGACACAATACTCCAGCTGAGGCCTAACCAGAGCAGAGTAGAGCGGAAGAATGACTTCTCGTGTCTTGCTCACAACACACCTGTTAATGCATCCCAGAATCATGTTTGCTTTTTTTGCAACAGCATCACACTGTTGACTCATATTTGTCATGCAATGATACCAGATTACTTGCTGCAAGCATGGCGTGGTCAAGTGTCCTACCATGGAGGACGGAATAAGGCTGCACTGCCCAGAAACCTTGTGGCAAGGCTTTTGGAGTACCTCCAGGAGAGCTTCATGGAGATGTCCCTGAAGGATTTCTGCTCCATCCCCAGACATGTTAACAGACTTTTCCAGTAGCTGTACTGGCCATGAATGCATCCCAAGTCCTCAGGGCAAAGTAATCATTAAAAAATGCTTGCTTTTAAAACAAGTGTTATATTTTAAAAGGTAAACTCACCTGAGGTCCCTTCCATGGGGTCATGGTCTTGGATACTGGCTTTGGAGGATTGGGAGGGTACTTCAGTCAGGCTGAGAAAAAGATCCTGGCTGTTGGGGAGAACGGAGTGCTAGGTGCTCTCCGCAAGCTCGTCCTCCTCCTCCTCCTCCTCTTCCCCGTCCGCAGAATCCTCAGGTGTAGCTGATGAGATTATCCCCGCCTTGGAATCCACGGTCAGAGGTGGGGTAGTGGTGGCGGCCCCCCCTATAACTGCATGCAGCTCGGCGTAGAAGCGGCATGTCCGTGGCTCTGACCCGGAGCGACCGTTTGTCTCCTTTGTTTTTTGATAGGCTTGTCTGAGCTCCTTGACTTTCACGCAGCACTGATCTGAGTCCCTATTGTGGCCTCTCTCCATCATGCCCTTGGAGATTTTTTCAAAAGTTTTGGCATTTCGTCTTTTCGAACGAAGTTCTGCTAGCACTGAATCCTCCCCCCATATAGTGATCAGATCCAGAACCTCCCATACGGTCCATGCTGGTGCTCTTTTTCAATTATCGGCCTGCATGGTTACCTGTGCTGATGAGCTCTCTGTGGTCACTTGTGCTCTCCACACTGGGCAAACAGGAAATAAAATTCAAATGTTCGCATGGCTTTTCCTGTCTACCTGGCCAGTGTATCCGAGTTCAGATTGCTGTCCAGAGTGGTCACAATGGTGAACTGTGGGATAGCTCCCAGAGGCCAATACCATCGAATTGCGGCCACACTAACCCTAATTCGAAATGACAATATCGATTTTGGCGCTACTCTGCTCGTCGGGGTGGAGTACAGAAATCGATTTTAAGAGCCCTTTATTTCGAAATAAATGGCTTCGTTGTGTGGATGGGTGCAGGGTTAATTCGTTTTAACGCTGCTAAATCCGAATTAAAGTCATAGTGTAGACCAGGCCCCAGACACGCTGCTCTAAGCTAAACGTACATGGGGAAGTCAACTGCAACCTTGCAAAGGTGAGGTAAATAACTCCCTTTCCCCCTCCCCTTGGAGCAGTAGCGTAGTTAGCGGGGTGCAGGGGAAGCAGCCAAAAGCGGCCAGAGGAGCAAGGGGGGGCACAGGCTGGCAGCCCGCAGCCATGGGGGGGCAGTGGGCATGGCTGGAGGAGCAGGGGGGGCACGGCATGCGGCCCACAGCACGGCTGGAGGAGCGCAGGCTGGCAGCCCGCAGCGCAGCCGTAAGCCATGGGGGGTGGCAGGCAAGGCCGGAGGAGCGGGGAGTGACACGGCAGGGCTGGAAGAGCCATTGGGGGGGGGGCAGTGCGGCCGGAGGAGGAGCCAAGGGGGGGGCACGGAGCGGCCGGAGGAGGAGCCAAGGGGGGGCGCCTTTTTTATGTTTGCTCCCCCTCCTCTTAGAAGCTGGCTACGCCACTGTCTTGGAGCAAGAGGGGAGTGCATGCATGTGGGGGAATTGTGATTCTCTGAATCACACTTCCTCCCTGGGATGTTCCTGGGATGGTGCAGCTTTTTAGTGCAAAGACCCTTATTCACAGCTATGCCTAAGGGCACAATCTATCTCTAATAAACAAGTGCTGTGATAAATGCAAAATACCAGCCTAGACTTTGCTTTACAAATGTATGAATTCTAGCATAAAGGAGCTGAATGAGCACTGTGATTGGTAGCATATAAGAGCACAAATAATTCAGTTTTGCCACTAATCACAATTTTATTGCCAGTCTTGCTATGTTTGGTGTTTTTCTCAAAGTCCCAGCTTCTGAAGTTATGGGATTATGTGACAATCTCAGCTTTTTTTTTTTTTTT